>NW_022988049.1:12500-44993 GCF_902827165.1 Trematomus bernacchii | reverse complement strand
ATTATGTAATAATAATTAATCTGATCAATACTAATCTGATCAATACTCTATGTAATAATAATTAATCTGAGCAATACTCTATGTAATAATAACTAATCTGAAATACACTCTATGTAATAATAACTAATATGAGCAATACTCTATGTAATAATAACTAATCTGAGCAATACTCTATGTAATAATAATTAATCTGTGCAATACTCTATGTAATAATAATTAATCTGATCAATACTCTATGTAATAATAATTAATCTGAGCAATACTCTATGTAATAATAATTAATTTGTGTAATACTCTATGTAATAATAATTAATCTGTGCAATACTCTATGTAATAATAATTAATCTGATCAATACTCTATGTAATAATAATTAATCTGAGCAATACTCTATATAATAATAATTAATCTGATCAATACTCTATGCAATAATAATTAATCTGAGCAATACTCTATGTAATAACTAATCTGAGCAATACTCTATGTAATAATAATTAATCTGAGCAATACTCTATGTAATAATAATAATCTGAGCAATACTCTATGTAATAATAATTAATCTGATCAATACTCTATGTAATAATAATTAATCTGAGCAATACTCTATGTAATATTAATTAATCTGAGCAATACTCTATGTAATAATAATTAATCTGATCAATACTCTATGTAATAATAATTAATCTGAGCAATACTCTATGTAATATTAATTAATCTGAGCAATACTCTATGTAATAATAATTAATCTGAGCAATACTCTATGTAATAATAATTAATCTGTGCAATACTCTATGTAATAAAATAATTAATCTGATCAATACTCTATGTAATAATAACTAATCTGTGCAATACTCTATGTGATAATAACTAATCTGAGCAATACTCTATGTAATAATAACTAATCTGATCAATACTCTATGTAATAATAACTAATCTGAGCAATACTCTATGTAATAATAACTAATATGAGCAATACTCTATGTAATAATAATTAATCTGAGCAATACTCTATGTAATAATAACTAATTTGTGTAATACTCTATGTAATATTAATTAATCTGAGCAATACTCTATGTAATATTAATTAATCTGAGCAATACTCTATGTAATAATAATTAATCTGAGCAATACTCTATGTAATAATAACTAATCTGTGCAATACTCTATGTAATAATAACTAATCTGATCAATACTCTATGTAATAATAATTAATCTGAGCAATACTCTATGTAATAATAACTAATTTGTGTAATACTCTATGTAATAATAATTAATCTGTGCAATACTCTATGTAATAATAATTAATCTGATCAATACTCTATGTAATAATAACTAATTTGTGTAATACTCTATGTAATAATAATGAATCTGTGCAATACTCTATGTAATAATAATGAATCTGATCAATACTCTATGTAATAATAACTAATTTGTGTAATACTCTATGTAATAATAATTAATCTGAGCAATACTCTATGTAATATTAATTAATCTGATCAATACTCTATGTAATAATAATTAATCTGTGCAATACTCTATGTAATAATAACTAATCTGAGCAATACTCTATGTAATAATAATTAATCTGATCAATACTCTATGTAATAATAATTAATCTGAGCAATACTCTATGTAATATTAATTAATCTGAGCAATACTCTATGTAATAATAACTAATCTGAGCAATACTCTATGTAATAATAACTAATCTGATCAATACTCTATGTAATATTAATTAATCTGATCAATACTCTATGTAATAATAATTAATCTGATCAATACTCTATGTAATAATAACTAATCTGTGCAATACTCTATGTAATAATAATTAATCTGTGCAATACTCTATGTAATAATAATTAATCTGATCAATACTCTATGTAATAATAATTAATCTGAGCAATACTCTATGTAATAATAATTAATTTGTGTAATACTCTATGTAATAATAATTAATCTGTGCAATACTCTATGTAATAATAATTAATCTGATCAATACTCTATGTAATAATAACTAATCTGTGCAATACTCTATGTAATAATAACTAATCTGAGCAATACTCTATGTAATAATAACTAATCTGAGCAATACTCTATGTAATAATAACTAATATGAGCAATACTCTATGTAATAATAATTAATCTGAGCAATACTCTATGTAATAATAACTAATTTGAATACTCTATGTAATAATAACTAATCTGAGCAATACTCTATGTAATATTAATTAATCTGAGCAATACTCTATGTAATAATAATTAATCTGAGCAATACTCTATGTAATAATAACTAATCTGAGCAATACTCTATGTAATAATAATTAATCTGAGCAATACTCTATGTAATATTAATTAATCTGAGCAATACTCTATGTAATATTAATTAATCTGAGCAATACTCTATGTAATAATAATTAATCTGTGCAATACTCTATGTAATAATAACTAATCTGAGCAATACTCTATGTAATAATAATTAATCTGATCAATACTCTATGTAATAATAATTAATCTGAGCAATACTCTATGTAATAATAATTAATCTGAGCAATACTCTATGTAATAATAACTAATCTGAGCAATACTCTATGTAATAATAACTAATCTGATCAATACTCTATGTAATAATAATTAATCTGATCAATACTCTATGTAATAATAATTAATCTGAGCAATACTCTATGTAATAATAACTAATCTGAGCAATACTTTATGTAATAATAACTAATCTGATCAATACTCTATGTAATAACTAATCTGAGCAATACTCTATGTAATAATAATTAATCTGATCAATACTCTATGTAATAATAACCAATGTGTGCAATACTCTATGTAATAATAACTAATCTGATCAATACTCTATGCAATAATAACTAATCTGAGCAATACTCTATGCAATAATAATTAATCTGTGCAATACTCTATGTAATAATAACTAATCTGAGCAATACTCTATGCAATAATAACTAATCTGAGCAATACTCTATGCAATAATAACTAATTTGTAATACTCTATGTAATAATAATTAATCTGTGCAATACTCTATGTAATAATAATTAATCTGAGCAATACTCTATGTAATAATAACTAATCTGAGCAATACTCTATGTAATAATAACTAATCTGAGCAATACTCTATGTAATAATAATTAATCTGAGCAATACTCTATGTAATAATAACTAATCTGAGCAATACTCTATGTAATAATAATTAATCTGAGCAATACTCTATGTAATAATAACTAATCTGAGCAATACTCTGTAATAATAACTAATCTGAGCAATACTCTATGTAATAATAACTAATCTGAGCAATACTCTATGTAATAATAACTAATGTGCAATACTCTATGTAATAATAACTAATCTGAGCAATACTCTATGTAATAATAACTAATCTGTGCAATACTCTATGTAATAATAACTAATCTGTGCAATACTCTATGTAATAATAACTAATCTGATCAATACTCTGTAATAATAACTAATCTGAGCAATACTCTATGTAATATTAATTAATTTGTGCAATACTCTATGTAATAATAACTAATCTGATCAATACTCTGTAATATTAACTAATCTGATCAATACTCTAGTAATAATAATAACTAATCTGATCAATACTCTATGTAATAATAACTAATCTGAGCAATACTCTATGCAATAATAACTAATCTGAGCAATACTCTATGCAATAATAACTAATTTGTGTAATACTCTATGTAATAATAACTAATCTGAGCAATACTCTATGCAATAATAATTAATCTGTGCAATACTCTATGTAATAATAACTAATCTGAGCAATACTTTATGTAATAATAACTAATCTGAGCAATACTCTATGCAATAATAACTAATCTGAGCAATACTCTATGCAATAATAACTAATTTGTGTAATACTCTATGTAATAATAACTAATCTGAGCAATACTCTATGTAATAATAACTAATTTGTGCAATACTCTATGTAATAATAACTAATCTGATCAATACTCTGTAATATTAATTAATCTGAGCAATACTCTATGTAATATTAATTAATTTTTGTGAAATACTCTATGTAATAATCAACTAATCTGATCAATACTCTGTAATATTAACTAATCTGATCAATACTCTAGGTAATAATATAACTAATCTGATCAATACTCTATGTAATCAATCTAATCTACTCTATGTAATTATACTAAGCTGAGCGGGGGAACACATTTGCAATCAGTTGCAAGCTCCTTTGCGTCCGTTGATGAAGCTGAAGGAGGAGCCTAGGAGCCGTCCCAACTGCACGGCCTCTGGGACCCTGACCAAGCGTCGCTCCCTGGACGTTTATGGAGGGAGAGTGTGTTGGTCTTTGACCTCACGTTACATTGATCATTTTTGTTTATTTTGTTTGTTGAATGTATGGAAGAAGTCAATAAATCCGCCAGAGGAAGCCAAAGGAATCAGCGCCTACAGAGTTTTATTTGGCCTGTTTTTAACGTGTGAGTCAAGAAGCGGATCCCTGTTAATGTGGCACAGTTTTAAATATCCTACAAGAATGGGCCACGACATAGTCAAAGACTCCGGACCGCTGGAATAACTGATGATAAAGACGCATCGCTGACTGGAATCCCTGCTTGGATATTTGTGAATGGAAGAAGGAGACTCCGCAAACAGAGAGTATGGATTGCGCAACGATCAGCTGTTGAGCCATGCGGAGGGCCGCGAGTAAACAAAAGACAACAAGAACAGTGAGTAAATGGACTAATATAATGGATGAGATGAACTTTTAAGCCAGATGGAAGATATTAAAGCTGAAAGAAGAAGAAGGTTGTTTTTTTCTTTGGTGTGCTGATGAGTGTTCACTTGTAATGTGGAAACAATATGGACACTATTAAGAAGATGTGTTGTATGTCATGCCTCAGAGCGTTTTAAACAACATGTTGACATCTGTTTTCAAGTTGTTCTGAATTATGTTGTTTCTGATTATTTCCAGATCACATGAATGCAGCACAAACACTCTCCCTCAATGATAATGAAGAAAACATATCTTGTGTTTCCGCACTGTGTTTTCGATCCGCTCAAAACTTTAACACATTATTCTTTGGCCAATGCTCTTTTACCAAGTTTAATAACATTTCGGCAAGTAGCTTGTTAGTATAAAATACATTCATTAATGTTATAAAAGGGTAAACAATGGTGAATTTCCCAATATAGATACACAGTCATAAGAGGCGTTTCTATAAAGTTTGAAATGTAAAATATACACAATATACACAAGGCATCAACGTGTTGAGTGAAGAAGTAGTGAAAAATGATATAGAAACAGCGAGTTAAGCATTTGGTAACCCTGAATTATAGTTATTCCCCGTGTTTGGCCTCTTTGTTGAATTATGAATTGTAAGATATGAATTTATTTAATACTCTTATACTAATCACTTCCTGTATTCCCGTGATAAAAGGGACATGTGCAATAAAACGTGTCACTTCCGGTTGAAGCAAAGCCGACGGTGTATGTGTGTATTTATTCCTCTGTCACGTTAAACTATGTTCACGGTATTCCCATTATATCCATTTCACTCTAATACATATTAACAAATGTATATTTTGTTTAAAAACAAGGTATCACTTAAAAAAATACATGGCATTACTTTATTAATACCTCTTTATTATCAAACTCTTACCCCATTTTTAGAGCTGCAAGTACCAAATATTCTTATTTTATATGAAGTTGTTGCCTATTTTCTTAATGAAGCACTAAACTGATTTATGAAATAGCCGAAACTGTCCATCAGTGTGTCCTAAATCCCCAAATGACGCCCTCACATGTGTTTTACTGTCAACAACTCTGTTAAAAGGAGTTCAAATAAACAAAAAGCTGAACATATTTACCTTTTAGAAGCTGGAAACAGATCATTGCGAAGAAATATGCAACCGATTACTCGTTTATCAAGAGAATTGGCGATTTTTGTAATAGTTGATTTGGCTCTACTCTTCCCATGTTATGACCGAATGTAAAGTGCTTCCTTCTGTCTGACCTGTTATACATTAACCATGAGACCCCCCCCCCCCCCCCCCCCCCTGCAGAAACTGTGGCCACGGGCATGTCAGTGTCATGATGATAATTAATTATGGCAAAATAGAGCCATCAGAGACTTGGCCTCCTTAAAGGCCCACAGCTAATCAGCGGCTCTATTCACAGCTAGCCTGACGATTGGCCTAGATAACCAGAAAGCAGAAACCAGGACCAACAACACTCCGTCTCCTATTCATAGAAAAGGGTCTCCTGGGACGTGTCGATTTGAGCCTTTACACTTAAGATTTCACGCAGCGATGCAGCTGACATGTAAGGGTTTGTTTGTGTCAGTAAGTAAGTGTTTTTGATGCTATGGCGGACATTTTTTCCAGACTGACAGACAATGAAACACACGTCAACTCTCATGCTGTTGGACAGGGCGCAGAACATCAACATCAACACAAAATATTATACCCTTTAACAACAAAATAAGGGTGTATATGCTTCTAGCAATGTGGTTCAAAAGTCATTTCCCATTGTAGACAAGTAAGCCTTTCTGCCTTTCTGCCCAAGATTGAAAACATTACGGCGGTAAATACTTATTTTATATCCGTTATTTATTACGTTTTATAAGCGCGTCTTATGATAATCAGTGAGGTAACATTACTGTTCCTCTCAACAGAGTCTGGTGGCTTTGAGAAAACAATAAATGCATGTTTTGTATGTTAATAAATTCTGGTAATCTCTCAAATTCCTGTTGATTTTATTGTAAATAAATCTCATAGCATCATGCCCATTTAGTTTGTCCACCATGGTGTCATGTTACCATAGATAACAGAACGAACGGCGGGTATTAGAACAGCGGAAAGACAAACAAAGATTGTTTTTAGAAATGTTATTTTGTTTCTGTCCAGTTTGAATGTGTTTGATAATCAGGAAGGTAAAATGTCTGTTTCTGTCAATGGAGTCTGGTGGTTTTCAGGCGAGAATACTTATTATGTACGTTAAAAAAGGGTCAAATCCCTGTTGGTTTAATTTATGATATACTTACCTAAAGAGGCCCTATTTTGCATTCGGGTGTTCCCTTTCCTGTAGTGTGTTCTATAGGTTTTAGTGCATGTAAATGGTCTGCAAAGGCTAAAATCCCTGTGTTCCCTCCAGAGGAAGTTTCTCTCCCACACACTCCCCAA
This sequence comes from Trematomus bernacchii, assembly GCF_902827165.1. Classification (NCBI taxonomy): domain Eukaryota; kingdom Metazoa; phylum Chordata; class Actinopteri; order Perciformes; family Nototheniidae; genus Trematomus; species Trematomus bernacchii. The sequence continues at coordinate 37,806 of NW_022988049.1, read as the reverse complement.
ATGCAGGTTTTAACCTTTCACACTGAAAACAAAATCCAGATGTTAGTGGCGTTTTTTTCCAGTGGGATATTCACAGTCCAGAAAGCCTCATTTAGGGAAAAGAGCTGACTGCATTGTATAGGTTAAGAAGCTTTGTCTTATAGTTACACAACGCTCAGCCAACAGGAGCACAAAGCGCCTTTACAACACGTTAGCTTTATTAGGCTCATTTACTGCCGCAATGCTTTATAATAAACACAACTACACCAAAAAACTTTCCAACTGCTCCTTTAAAGTGAACCACCACAACAAAGAGCATTTTATTGCGAAAAACTTCAAACCACAAACGGGCTCGCTGCCTGAGGTCTAATCAGCAACAAGTCTCCTCTGGAAACAAACTGCACATTTAAACAGGACAGGGTCATTTAGTACAAGGGGAACTCCAGCAGATTCACACCAGTCCCATCAGAACTACTGTTTACTGCTGTTACCAGGGCCGTCCCTCCCTACAGGCCGATCATGCAGACTGCGTGGGGCCTCACCTCGCGGAGGGTGCCTCAACTGACGACGATAACTTTGCGTGGGGCCTCATGACTGTTACACTAAAAAATAAACGTTATTCACTTAGAAAGCTCATTCATAGGAACGACTATGTTTTGTTTAGTGCCTTTTACATTTGAATAAAGTATGTTTTGCTATTGATTAGCAAGGGGAAATTACAGTTTCTGGCACATTTTACATTTTTATAGCGCCTTTCAAGAGACCCCAGGCCCCTTTACATGGTGCAAGGACAGACAAAAAGACAAGGTGAGTTTTTAATGATGGCTTGAAGATGTCCAGGGAGGCAGCATTGCATTAATGTATTATATATGTACTTCTCCACGGGTTGCACGTAAGTTTCTTACTTTGCCAGTCCAATACTTTAAAATATCCACTTTAATAGGAAATAAAACAGAAGAAAGCAGCATATTCAAATATATAGAAAACCCAATAAATACAAAGGCATTCTCTTCCTCTTTAATTATATTTAAACTGTTTGATTGTACTTGTTTACTTTATTAATGTAGCTCTTACTTCTGGAACATATTGGCATCACTATGTAACACTTCTATTGGCTAGTGATATGCTAAGGGGGCGGGACATCTCAACATCACTACAGAGCTGGCCAGCTAACCAATCAGAGCAGACTGGGCTCTGGTTTCAGACAGAGGGTGAAAAGAGGTGCTGCAGCACAGGCAGTATGAGAGAAATAAAGAGCTTTTTGAACATTAAAGCATGGAGACATGTAGAGACACTACATACTGATATACACCTGAACATCAGCAGGAGAGGACTCTTTAAAGTAGAGACACTACATACTGATATACACCTGAACATCAGCTGGAGAGGACTCTTTAAAGTAGAGACACTACATACTGATATACACCTGAACATCAGCAGGAGAGGACTCTTTAAAGTAGAGACACTACATACTGATATACACCTGAACATCAGCAGGAGAGGACTCTTTAAAGTAGAGACACTACATACTGATATTAAGCTGGAAATTAGCATAATATGTCCTCTTTAACTAAATGTTCTCCTTACAAAGAAGTGAGTCTTTGTCATAAGTGTTTTTTTCAGTAGGAGAATAAACTTTCCATACATCTGAGAATAGATTTGAACATCTAGCTTCCCTTGATGCAGATTACATCACCGTGTCTCTGCCTGTCCGTCACATGCTTTGTGCCAGAGAGCTTTGGGCTGGATCACCTTATATAACAACACACCATTCTGCTCATCTGCTTAATCTCACTCACACTGGATAACTCTCCTTTTTTTTTTCTTTTTCGGGCGGCAGTAGAGGCAATCCTAATACGCTCTGTGTGCCAATCCCTGTTTGGCCTCGACAACTTCCCCGTGTCCTCGCTCACTTTGACAAAACGCCCCCTTTGCCACTCTCCTCCTTATCCCACTTAACATTGTTATATTGTTAACATGTCAATACTCCTGCTCAATGACTGATTCTCCCATTGTGTGCACACATCACAACAGGAAACCCGCTGTGATTGGAAGCCGCATGACACACTTTTAAGCCCCTCCATCTCCATCTCCATCGCCATCCTCTTTTTCCTCCCGTAACAAAGAACCTCCCTACATTTATCACGCTACACAAACCCCTTTAAGTTAATTACTCGCCACCGAGGACAACAACAGTGATGTGCGCTGACACAAAAACACTCAGGGTGGACAGAGCTGGAGGCCGGAGGGCAGTCATGTCTCTGTGAGCTGTTCTCTGTGAGCTGTTCTCTGTGAGCACTCGGCAGTGAAGAGCAGAAGGGGGTGGGAAAGAGAAAAGGATAAAGAAAACACTCCTGAAAGAAGTGCAGAGCCACTGGGTTCCTGTGAGGAAGCAGTGAAAGTCCATGTTGTCACTCCCAACTAACCATGGGAGCTTTTACACATGCTAATCATGCTAAACGAGGAAGGGGTTAATATCTCTGACCTTCTAATAGGGATAAAGGATGTGAGACAATATAAAACATCGGATTAAATGAAGGTGTTATATGTAACATTACCGACAATAAAATGTATAGAAACTGCAGAACTAGGTTATATATTTGGTTCAGTTGTGCATTTCCATTTCCCCAAATGTCTCCAACATTTTCAAACCCATAGAAAAATGAAATGTAATTGTAATTAATGTAAACATCCTCCTGTCAACTGTGACTGTGTTGTATTCCCTTTGAGCATGCTTCCAGAAGATGTCCTAAATGTACTTTTTATCAATTTTTACCATGCACTTTTTTAGATGTTGGTGCTTTATAACGCTATATTTGAACCGGATATGATTTTGTTTTGGTCCAGTGTACAGTTGATACCCATCAAATGTTAAATAAATCTGCGTATCAATAAAATATTGCCACTACTACATCACTGTACTTTAACGCAGCCTTTAAACAAAGTAAATCAACACTTAGGATATCCAAAATCCATGAAAATAATGGGCCTCAAATCCAAATATCAGAATAATAGCAATATATAACGCCAAATCTCGCGATACAATGATTTCCCCGCACCAATATAATACTGTTCTGTTAATATAATAATCCTTCCAAATAAAAGTCCTCAGTAATGCTCTGTGTGGTGTCTCTTACCCAGATCCTGCCCACTGTGGTCCTGGGAGTTCCTGCTGGAGGTGTTGGATTCTCCGTCTCTGCTCCAGATCTTTCCCGTCTTGCGGACCCCGATGACGGCGGCCTCGCAGACGACCCCCTGCTGCTTCAGGCGCTTCTGAGCCAGCGGGGTGGGGGGGCTGCTGCTGCCGAGGGAGGGGGAGCGGCTCTTCTCCCGGTATAGGGGGAAGGTGGAGGGGCTTGGGGACACGAGGCTGGACGGACCCGACGAGAAGTCCTCCTCGCTGGAGGTCAGGTTCTCGTTGGAGCTGCAGTCCGGCGTGTAGCCTCCGCCTAACGGGGAGGAAAAAATCAAGATTCATCACAATGTTTATAAAGATTTGTTTATTCCACACATGGCAGTTATTTTAAAGGTCACCTATTATGCAAAGCCCACTTGTTCATGTCTCCTCTACATCAACATGTGTCCCCTCTTCTTCATGTCTCTTCTACATCAACATGTGTCCCCTCTTCTTCATGTCTCTTCTACATCAACATGTGTCCCCTCTTCTTCATGTCTCTTCTACATCAACATGTGTCCCCACTTCTTCATGTCTCTTCTACATCAACATGTGTCCCCTCTTCTTCATGTCTCTTCTACATCAACATGTGTCCCCTCTTCTTCATGTCTCTTCTACATCAACATGTGTCCCCACTTCTTCATGTCTCTTCTACATCAACATGTGTCCCCTCTTCTTCATGTCTCTTCTACATCAACATGTGTCCCCTCTTCTTCATGTCTCTTCTTCATCAACATGTGTCCCCTCTCTGTAAAGAGACTCTGAAAGTTTCAGGAACAAAGATTCTCTCTCTTTTTCTCCTGATCCATTTATATAAAAACCTGTCTGAAAATGAGCTGATCAGATTTTGGACACTTTATGATGTCATAACGAGGTTTTGTCTTGTGTAACCAATAGCGCCCCCCTTATCACCTGAATCTCCTCCTAGAGCACCATTAGGCGCTTTCACACCGGAGTACTTTTCCCAGATATAGTTCCTATAGTTCCTGGGATGTTGCGTTCACACCAAAAAGATCTGGAACTAGAACTTTTTTTCTGGAACCTTTTCATCCCTTTTCAGTCCCTGCTAGAGAGCAGGTACTTTCCTGGGGAGGAAAAGGTTCCAATTTCTGATTGGCTGGGCGAATTGCAAACCACGCCCCGTAAAACTCCTAAAAGTTTTGTGAAGCAGCCATTTTATTTGCTCGCATTAGCATTATTAGCATTAGCATTAGCCCAGCGCACCAACGGAGAGAGACTAACTTATGGCAACACAAAATAAAACGTGGGAGCGGTGGAGTGATGAGGAGATGTCGGCGTTCTGGTGATTTACTCTGGACTCCGGGTGGCAGTATGCGCCGTGAAGTTGTTTGCAGCCTGCCAGTAAACCCAAAGCAGAAGAAGAAGAAGTGACGTCAGCGGCTTCATTTGCGTAATCCTCCCTCTGGGACTTATTCCGGTGAGAACGCGATCTACTAGATCAGTGGTTCTCAACTGGTCAGGCCTCGGGACCCACTTTTTACTTGGTCAATACATCGCGACCCAACATTTTGAAGCACTCAAATCTATTCAACAAAAAAATCGTGCTGTAATATATACGCTTTTCAGCATACATTATTAATTAAAGTTTAGTACAGTGAATATATCCCTTATATCCCTTCACAGAACTAAAGTATGATTTAAAAAAAGGTTTAATGAGATTTTGGAATCAAAGCTGAACTATATAAAAAGGCACACATGCTGAACACCCAACCCCAGAAGGGGGGTCTGGGGGGATTCTCCCCCCAGGAGATTTTTAGAAATACTAACAAAAACTATGCATTCTGGTACACTCTGAGAAGAAAATAACTAAATCTATTACTACCCGACATGTTAATAATATTGTATGCCATTGTTTGTTTCACTTTGTTCCGACAGCTGAACTTGCTGCTCCACACAGAGAGAAGAGCAAAGAGGAGATAGTCTGTGAATTACTTTAAATTGTGGGTAAGGGTAGATAGCTCCCATTGTTCTGTGACCTGTCAGTCATCAAACCGGGGGTCATATTTCATCATGTGTTCATTTCTATCTGAAGTTGTACCCATGGATGTATAAAGAAGAGTTCTACCGCAAAGTTATTCTCCGTGGGGACTTCCGGCAACAATCTTGATTCTGATTGGCCAGAAGACTCGAAAAAACATCAGCAAAGATGTTTTATTGAGAAGATGATCACTACGTGACAGAAGTTTTCAAAACCGTTTATGGTCTCCGGTACTTCCAGTCCAACGCCTACTGCATGCACAGCGTTAGAAAATCGGGCCTTCAAAATAAAAGTTTGACTTTTTTCCCAAAAAAAAAAAAAGAAATTCCAAATCTTTATTTCAACTTTTTTTTCTTCACTCACACATCCGGGACCCACTCGAAACGGGTTCGCGACCCACTTTTGGGTCGCGACCCACCAGTTGAGAACCACTGTACTAGATAGTTACGGAACTAAAGAGTTCCGGGAACTATTCCTGTCCTCCAGTGTGAACGCGCCTATTGTGTTCTTTTTAACCAAATCTCTCTCAGAGGGGCGTGGGGAGTGGCTCCTTATTTTCATCTAAAGTAACAGACAGAGAATCAGCACTTTGGAAACAGGGCTGAAACAGAGGGGATTATGGGATGCTGCAATGATCCGTTTGGTGTTTGGAGACAAACACTTCAGAGACATGTTCTGTATATATCTGAGACCTATAATATATTGATGAAAAACAGTATAATAGGGGACCTTTAATGATAAAAGATCCACACTCACCTCCCACGTCGTCGAAGCTCCCTGGAGAGTAGGACCTCCGGGGCCAGGTGAGGTGAGCCTCCTCCTCCTGGCTGTGGTCCCGGATGTGGATCACTCGAGGCTCCCCCTCCCCCATCATCCCCCCCACGTACACACTGGTGTAGGGCTGGCACTCGGACCTCCCCCCCACCTCCTCGTACGCCCCGTTGACTCCCTCCGTGGATCTCCCTCTCTGCACCTTACTGATGTCCCCCGATGCAGCAGAAAGGTTCCCAGGAAGTGAATGAAGGGACGTTTCCTCTCCATCTGCATGGCCTGACTCCCCAGGGTGCTGATCTTGTCTGAAACCTCCCTGTCGTTGACTTTGACCAGGCCTCGCTCGTGGTGGTACTCCATGTTCACGTAGAAGGGCTTCTCCATCACCGACAGGCCCCTCCCGTCCCCTGCAGAGTGAGAGTTGGCCCTCCTGATGCGCTCAAAGTTGGACCTCAGAGCTGCCACGGAGCCTGTGCTTGGAGGATACTCAGGAACCTCTGGACCAACATCTTTCAGTTTGCTCGGAGACGCTGCATCCACCTCCAGATGTGCTTTACTGCTTACTTCATCTGTGTGCAGAGGTGGAAGAAGTGTTCAGATGCTCTACTTGGGTAAAAAGTACCAATAAATTACTGTCAAAGTACTTCATTACAAGTAAAAATCCTGCATTCAAAATCGTACTCCTGCTGTGTTCGTTTCTCCCGCCTTACTTTGGTATTCCTAGTCCAATTTTAACTGCTCTTACATTAACACAAAAGTCATTAATCATCACCAAATGTTATTTAACTCCCTTTTAAGCTGTAAACAATGTCTCAGGCTACTGGTTCACATGAATAACTGCAGAGAAAATAGACACTGAAAATGTCATGCTTGTCGATTTGTGGGTGTGTACTATCTGGTGGATGAACATAAACCCATTCACTTCCTATGGCGGTCACCATAGGAGTTACAAAGTTGACTAAACCACCCAAAATGCAATGAAAGTGGTGATCAGCAATTACATGATATGTTCTAATGCCTACTGTGGAGGATATCATAAAGCCCTGAGGCAATAACATGTAAAACACAATATATATTATTGATGAAAGTAGTAAAACGGTCAGATTTGACCTGAACACGACAGGAGGGTTAAGTAAAAGTACAAAAGTATTATCAACAAAATGTTGTCTTTATGTGTGTATATAATCATAATTATTATACATGTGACATTTCTAGATAAATGTGTGGCATCACGTAGCACTGTACTGCTGTAGACAAACCACGTTCTGATTGACTTTTTGTAAAATTATTAAATAATCTGACTCTTTTGTGACTTTAAGAGTTAGTCCACTAGTTTAAATTTGAGAGATGCATTTTGTTAAAAGTAGCTGAAGCTGTGAAATAAACAGGTGGAGTAAAATAACAGTATGTCCCTTTATTTTAATTGTTACCCTCGTGATACATGTCCTTTCTACTGTGAATTTGTATATACTTGCTGCTAATGTTAATGTTTTATTCTTATTCTATCTTTCAAATATTGTTAACTTGTGTAATGCTGGACAAATCTGCCGCTGTGACAAACAAATCTCCCAGTTTGGGATGAATAAAGTATCTATCTAAATGTAGTTGAGAAGAAGTATGAAGTAGCTCAAAATGGAAATACTCAGGTAAAGTACAAGTACCTCTAAATTGCACTTAAGTACACTACTTAAGTAAATGTACTTAGTTACTTCCCACCTCTGGACATAACAAAGACTTTGTTTCACAGAGCTGGCAGGCAAACATCTGGCTGATATTTGGTACTAAGGATTGATTGCCTTCTTACATCCAGCTCAACCAGGTAATGTCAAGTTAATGTCCCCACCTGTGTCTGTGTGCTGGTCTCCATCGTTGATCTGTGGAGAGTTTTTAAATCCCCACCGCTGCCCATCGTAGGATTTCCTCTCTTTGGCCAGCAGAGTCTGCAGGTAGATCATGCGGAAACGCTCCTTGTTCACTTCCTTCTCCAGTTGTCTGATGGACGTCTTGCATTTGTCCAGCTCCTGCTCGATGTTCCCCAGTGACTCCAGATCCATGGAGGGGGGGTCAGACTCAGGGAACTGGGCTTTCCATGCAGCCACAAACCCCACCGGCTCCACCATGATGATTATTATTATTCAGAGGGGGGAGGAGTACTCATATCGTGTACTAAAAGTAGAAAGCGTAGGAATACTCCGTTACAAATAAAAGTCCTGCATTCAAAATGTTACTCAAGTAGAAAAAGTATTATCATCAAAATCTAGTGAAAGTTGCGACAGTAAAAGTAGTCATTGTGCAGATTGGTCCATTTCAGAATAATATATATGATGTGTTTTATAATGATTGATCATTAAAGTGTTCTCAAAGCTGGTAAAGGTGCAGCTAGTTTGAATGACTTTGTATACTGCAGGGTAGCTTGTGAATTTACTCCAGGTGGAACTAAAGTCTGATTTAACACTTGATTATATTTCACATCATTCATCCAGATCTGTGAAGTAACTAAATACATGTAGTGGAGTAGAAGTACACCATTTACCTCTGAACTGTAGTGGAGTAGAAGTATGAAGTAGCAGAACATGTAAAGTCCCTCAAAAAGGTATTTGAGTAAATGTACTTAGTTACTTAACGCCACTGTGTTAATATTATACCTCTAACATAGACTATTCAATCAAAACATGAAGCTGGATCTGACTGTTTACCTTCCATAGTGTTATCCAGAGGTAGAATCCACTTTAAAGTGAGTCAAAACTGTTTCAGTTGCAGCATTTACTCACAAACACAAAGAGAAAATCCTCTCTCCTTACTCCTGTTGATGCAGTCCACAAAAAAACGATTGTTATCCTTATTCCTGGTATGTAATCCCTTCTTTGTGCCCGTCTATTCTCTGGAGATGTGTCCCCCTCTGTGTTTGCTGTCAGACTGAATCTCTGCTGCCTCCTTCTCTCTCTCAGTCAGCAGGAAGAGAGGAGGGGCTTACACTGCAAATGCATGAAGAAAAAACGTACAATAATATGTCAAAATGCGAGTTTACAGGCAGAGCTGAGGTAATGTTGAAAAACACCTTGACAGCTGTGAGAAATATATCTAAAAAAGCATAAAAACTGACATTGCAAGACATACGTAGTCCAACGTCGTAGAGAAGAGAGAGGATTTTTTTTTGCAAGAAGGTGAAGGGGAACGAGATCCTGATTTTCAAAACAACTACCTGCTTCTATTTTTAGCCCCAAAAAGACTACATTTAACTTAATTTCCACCTTTGTTTTCCCTTAGCTTTATATATGTCTCTCTTTCGGACCCACTTCGCACTTGTGCTTTTAGTTTTGCTCTGAAAACTCAGCTGGTTAATCCTCCCAAAGTTCATTGTGTCACAACCTGAAGCAGAGCTGTGAGGAAATGTCGCCACCTGTCGGTCAGAGACTGCAATTACAGAGAGGTGCGTTCAAGGACAGAGAGGTGCGTTCACGGGTACATTCAAGTATGGACAGTGGTATAAAAGTAACCAAGTGTATTTACTCAAGTATTGTTCTTTAGTACTTTTTTGCCATATTTGTACTTTACTTTACGACTCCCTTCTCTCGGCACTACAATACGCTTGTTTAGTCAGACGATATTAACATATTTACACACAGCGTAGAGCCATCATTTATTTCATATAAAAGTACACATTATAATGTATTAAAGGCAGAGCATAGTAACAATATATAATATCAGTAAGAAAAGGCCTTGTAACGGTCTAAATCCATATGATAAAACATAAAGAGTAATAAGTAAAATATATATAAAACTTCACAGATTTAACAAGGATTCTGGTTAACAGATGAGACTATGTTTTGTTTTACTTCTGAGCGAGTGTTAATTAATATTCGCCCCAAACTCTCACACATTTGTCACCTGGAAGCATTATTAACACAGACATTTTTGCAGTAGTAACTTCATATAAACTCAAAAACACTTTGTAACATGAACAGCTTTTTAACCTGTTAAGCCCTGAGCCTGTTTTTCAGGTCTCAGGCTCGAAAATGACATTCCCAGAACAAATGACCATATCTTCCCTTCTAAAAGGGTTAAATTAATAATCTTTGTTCTCAAAGTAATGATAAACCTGTGAGTTGGATGTAGAAAAGTCAGAATCAATATAGATGTTTTTTATTTGAAAGAAAATTCAGATTTCACATAGTAAAAAACTGTAAATTAGTGTCCGTCCAAAAATTCTTTTTTACTTATAGTGAAAACCACCCTTGGATGATGGGTTAGTAGACTAAAAGCTTTAGGAATCCAAAGTGTGTGGTTGTGGACGTGAGTAAATTGACTAATACAATGGATGAGATGGAAGATATTAAAGCTGATCGGGATATGGATATACGACGCAATGCTTGGATTAAAGTGCGGATTGAACGATCAAAAGGATTGATAAAGTGTGATCCTAAGCAGCGGTGCCGCCAGGGATTTTGGGCCCCGTGAAAATATATCACATTGGGCCCCAAAAGTATTTGTTTTGATATATATATATATATATATATATGTTGTAGTCCTGTCTCCCTTCAGATATGTTAAGTGGCATGTCATTCAACACAATGCTGCTCACCTCCTTCAGTTGGGAGAACAGCTGGTTCAGGTTCAGCCTTATGGGGGGACAGGGCTGCTGAGCCTAGAGATGGATCTGTAGTTTGTACAGCGCAGGTCAGGTCAGGTAAGGTCAGCAGGCCACACAAAGAAAAGAGGGCAAAGAGGTGGTAAACCCTTATGCTTTCCTGAACTGAATGTTTTGATTGTCTAAATGTATATACTTTGGGAGATAATAACTTTCCTAATGAACCAACACTTTTATTTAAAGGTCCCATGTCATGCTTTTCTGTTCTTACCCGTCCCCGTGTGATGTAGCTTTCTCTGCATGGAACCGGTCTGCAGTCACAAACCCTCAGTACACCCTGTAGCGAGTACATGCCGTGTTCAAGTTGATGTATCACATGTTTTTTTAAATAAATGTTATATATCTGAACAAATTTGCTGCAATAATTATTATGTAATAATAAACTTGCAATCAGAAGTCAATATAACTAATAGATCTAAGTTGAAACAAATGTATTATTACAATCTTCTTAACTTGAAATGATGAGTTATATAAATGTAGAACTTGAAAGTGTGAGTTATAATAAGACTGAAATGTGAGTTTATTTGACTAGGAGGTCAATAAGGTTTCCTTGCTCTAATAATGTCAGATTGGTATTTGTTTCAACTCTGAGTATAAAGTTAAAACAACTTAACCCTCCTGTTGTCTTCGGGTCAAATCTGACCGATTTACTACTTTCATCAATCATAACTTTTTTGTTTTACATTCGATTGCATTAAGGCTTTATGATATCCTTCACAGTAGACATTTGAACATATGAAATTGATGATCACCACTTTCATTGAGTTTTCGATGATTTAAACAACTTTGAAACACCCATGGTGTTCCCCATAAAGAAAAGGAATTAGTAACCATCCGGATCAGATCACACACACACACACACACACACACACACACACACACACACACACACACACACACACACACACACACACACACACACACACACACACACACACACACACACACACACACACACACACACACACACACATACTCTAGATGTGTTCCCCCCCCTTATGTGCCCCTCCCCCCACATGGATCACACCTGGCACACGCAATACATGTTCAGTGTCTATTCTCTGTATATTTACTGCAGTTGTTCATGTGTACCAGTAGTCTGATACAATATGTACAGTTTGAAAGGGTGTTAAATGACATTTGGTGATGATTAATGGTTTTTGTTTTAATGTAATAGCAGTTAAAACAGGACCGGTCAAATTTGACCGCAAACACCAAAGTAAGGGGGGGAACGAAGACAATAGGAGGGTTAAACAACTTAAAAAAACAATGTTAATACAACTAGAACCTTTGAGTCATATCAACGAGATTTACTTGCATTAATGAGTTGAAACAAAGTTTGTCTTCAAGTTGACTTGATTTGCTTTTCCAAGGCAGCAGGTGGACTTTCATTTGCAAGTTGAACTGACATGAACTGTTTCACAGTGTGTAGCTTTTTATTTATTTCAAAGTGGGCCCATTTGAATTGTATTTATTTCCTTCAAATGTGCAGAGGACTCCCCAAGTGCTGTGTTTCATTTATTTTAAAGTAGGCCTGTGTATTTCTTTTTATTCTCCTTATACGAGTTCTTTGTTTATTATTAGAGGTTAACAGTTTTCTTTAATGTAATAAATAATACATGCATTCTCACACATTCTCACTCCCAACTCGGCCTATGTTGACGTTATGTCAGGGTCCCTGTCGTCACTTTCCAACGCAAGGGGGGGCCCTTTAGCGTCGAGTTCCAACTATCAGGGAGTCCCATTGACTTAGAGCTCCCTGAACGTTGGTAATAGACCAGTTGGGATCGCGGCTAAATGCTCTCCGCAGACCCATTCTCACAGCGTTTATCAACCTTTTTCTAACTCAATATCAAGCCACACTTATTGTGTTTACTTCTTTATTTTAATTGTATAATGTCGGACTTTTGTTGCTGTCAGTTAGGGGGAGAGTAGGGGCTCAGAAAACTGAAATCTGGATTGTTTCATCGTTTTTTCCTTCTAATTTTGTATTCTTTTCTAAACCACACACTGTTATTTACTCAACAATAAGACACAACTATCCTTGTGTTTATTTATTTGTTTGATTGTATAATGTTGGACTTTTGGGAGTGATAATGTGTTGGTTGTGCGGCTCCAGACAAAAGAAATGGGTGGAAAAGGGGGCAAAATGGCTCTTTGGGGTCCAAAAGGTTGCAGACCCCTGCCATAGTTTATGGGCGCTGTACGCTATCAATCAATCAGCTATTTCAATACTAACCTGTTAGAACTAAAGCCTTGAGGTTTAATTCTCACACAGAAACAAAGCAAACCAGGAGAAACACTTTTGAAATCAGCTCACTCTCAGAGTTTCATGGATTATTAAAGAAGTTTTATTATTTTTTTGGTACATAGCAAATGACAGCGATGACAACATTTGTTAAAAAAAGCCACATCAAAAAACCTTAATTGGCGAAAGCTAAATTCTTCAGAAATGCAAAAAACAACAAAATCAATCAAAATTCTTATGAAGCAAAAACATTTCTCGGTTCCAAAATCACAACACTTGTTTACGGACAATGTTAACATTTTAAGTACGAAATAATTAGTCTCCTGAATTTGGGAAAATCCTAAATCACAAAAATAATCTGAATTCTTTGAAAAAAGTGAAATTCAAAAGACATTAAAAATGTTTCATAAAAGTCCAAAAAGTAATGATTACAGATTATTGATCATCTTGTGAAATAAGTACAATCCTCAATAATACAAAAACAAGCAAATTTCTTGATCACATAACAAAGCGCATTACCTTTTAAAAAGGAAACTTCTACCAAATTATGTACATTTTTAATTACAACATGTTAGTATTTAATATCTTATGAATTTGGGAATGCTCTCCAATAGGTGGAGTTCTTAAAAACAGCTAAATTACTACAAAATACAGAGAAATACCATCAAAAATGATATAATGTAAGAAAAATACTGAATGATTGAAAATGATTACAAACTGAGCTCAGTACATGTGAAATAAGAACTTTGAAGAAAAGTTACAATCTTATACTTTTTGGCAAATTACAAATATAATCGGATTTCTCTGAAAAAGCTTCTTTTTTTATACAAACAATCTCTTCAGACTAAAATCAAGCTAAATTCTACTGAAATCACATTTTTCAAAAAAAAAAACATCTGCATTGTTATGAAATAAGAAGTGTTTGGACTATTTACTTTTGTTCAATTCCTATTTGTATATTGTTCAGCTAAATCTGGCCCTGCTGCTAAAATGACCCATGTGACCCACAAGGGGATCAAATATCCTATCTCGCTGATCAGATGAATTGTTGTGAAAAACGTAACATTTTAAAAACTGTACTTTGTCTTATTTGTTGATTGAATAACAAAAACCCTTGTTGTGCTCGAGGTCTACAAATCTAACACTAGGTGGCGCTGTAACGCGTTCCTCCTGTTATCTCAGGAATCACTACATTAGATTCAAACATTGGGTTTTGTAACACTGTTTTTAGAGGATATTTGAACATTAATATATGGCATTCATTGGCCAACTTAGTTCCTGAGCGGCCTGGGTTGGTGTGTCTGGTTTCAAACTGCACCGACTGCATTGACTTTTAAAAATAAAACTAACTTGTGATGTTTTTTTAAAGATCTTCATCTTCAGTGGGAACCAATTGGCTTGGAGCTGACAGGAAGTCAGGAAACATGAGGCACTAACACATTGCTGGTGACTTTCAGAGTGAAAGCTATATTTTCTAACGTTGGTTAAAATCTATAAGAGTTGATAAACCCATGTGTGTGAGAGGAGCTCCTTGGAGCTGCTACTCTGCTCCCTGAGCTCCTTCCTCTTCAGCAGGAACACCCAGGTAATCCAGCTCAATGTCCTCCTGTCGGCTCGGCCTCCGCCCCCTGGTGGCCTGGAGAGACATGACAGCACACAGTGAGACTTCCTGCATCACTCCTGTTCAATAACACACACTGTTTCATTCAGTCAGTGGTGGAACAACAACATGTTTCAGTACCTCATCATTCAGTCAGTGGAACAACAACATGTTTCAGTACCTTATCATTCAGTGGTGGAACAACAACATGTTTCAGTCCCTTATCATTCAGTCAGTGGTGGAACAACAACATGTTTCAGTACCTTATCATTCAGTGGTGGAACAACATGTTTCAGTCCCTTATCATTCAGTCAGTGGAACATCAACAACATGTTTCCGTACCTTACAGTAGAAGTAAAGGCCGACGGTCACCAGCAGCACCAGCAGCTGAGTCAGCGGCAGGACGACGGCTCGGATGATAAAAGGTCCTGGATCTGATCGAACACATGGACAGCATCACATCAAGAGTCAGCAAACACACAGAGACCTGAACCCACTTCAGCATGGAGACTCCTCTACAGTTATATTACAATAAACTACATCTTCTTAAGATCTTCATTCAACCCCAACCCTTTTTCCTGTTCATACCAGACAGTAGGACTGTAGGGAGAAGCTGCTAGCTGTATCTGTTGAACAGTCAGTACTCATGGCAATACTCCAATGTAAACTACAGCTGACTGGAGAATTGCTGTTCTGGATTCATGTCTTCACGGTTCATTGCACTTATTGTACGTTGCTCTGGAAAGCTACATGTGATGTAAGGGTGTGACTGCTTCAGGGCTCACAGTAAAACACTCAGTCCTCACCAGCGTTCTCCTGGGGAGCATCACGCTCTGTCCTACAGTAAACTCTAACAGCTCACCTGTGACGGTGACGGAGAGCACACGGCTCTCAGAGGAGAAGTCCTGAGAAAAAGCAGAGACATAAACACAGCTGTAGTTTCCCTGGTGGGCGGGCTCTGCAGCCGGGAACAGGAAGTGGGCAGAGTGATTGACAGCTGGCTGGGTGTAGTTGTGAGTGGAGGAGCTGAGCAGGAAGGAGCCTCCTGGGTACTGAGGCTGGATGGAGCAACTGATGGTGAAGGTGAAGCCTCTGAACACCTGGAACCCCTGCTGCTGGGCCCCGGAGACCCCGTACATGGAGGAGGACACAGAGATGTTGGGCTGAAACAGCTTATCTGTAGGGAGAGAGAGAGAGAGAGAGAGAGAGAGAGAGAGAGAGAGAGATAGAGAGAGAGAGAGAGAGAGAGAGAGAGAGAGAGAGAGAGAGAGAGAGAGAGAGAGAGAGAGAGAGAGAGAGGATTTGATTTGTTAAAGACATCTCTTCAGATAGAAACAGAGTTCAAAGCAAGGCCTCCCTCCACCACAGAGCTCACAGATGGAGTGAAACACTAACGGTTTTAAAACTCCTCCATTTTTTTTCAGAGAGTGAAATCTAAAATCTACACTCACTCTTGCTTTCACCAAGTGTGATGCCCCTGTGGGATCATCAGGGGAGAGGGTGTGGCTGCACTGATTGCAGTGATTCAGGACACCTGGGTCTGGTGCCCTGGAGCTATTTAAAGCCTCTCTGTCTCGCTCTCTGCTTTCTGCACCCGGTTGTGGTTGAGTATGTTCAGTTGTTTCACTTTGTGCACTTCAACACTCTCACACTCATACATGTCCATGCAATCCTCACCCTGCACTTACATTACTGATACCACTGACATCCACACCTCATACTTCATTTGGTTTTGCACTTAATCAATTTGGCTAATTTGGACTTTTTGCTTTAATAAACATCTTTTGTTAAACCGTTGACATGGTGTGTCTCCTCTTTGTTGTGGCCTTTTTAGCCAGGTCATAACACCAAGAGAAACATATGTTAGTGAGTTGCTGAGCTGCTGTACTGTTTACTTTGTTGTTCCTGCTTTTGGAGATCCACATGTTTGCCTGCCCCAGCAGCAACAATAAAAACAGTCTCTGTGAAAACCTCCTCTCAGTCTGAAGACACCGCTTTGAAGACATTACAAAGAGCTTTCAGTCTGTGACAGTCCAGGTAGCAGAGAGGGATTGTCTCTTTGTCAACAAAGAGACAGAGGACATGATGTCATAATCAATGTCCCTGATGGGCTTACCTGAGCAGGTGAGATTCAGGAGGTAGAGAGAGGAATATGATGCTGCACACTCCCTCAGAGGAGATCCAGACTGAACACAGTCAGATCTGATCACCAACACAGGTCTCAATGAGGACTCCTCTCTCAGTCCCACAGAAACAGCAGAGCCACAGTTGAGATCTCTGCAGGGGACTCCTGCTGCCTTCAGGGTCCAGAGAGAGCCCCCCACTGGTCTCCATTCTCCCAGATGTTCCACCTCCAGAGCTCCTGCACAGCGACTCTCTCCTCCCTCCAGCTTAACAGCACCAGGCTCTGAAGAGAAACAAGAGAGAGATCAGAGAGAGAATAAAGTGAGTTTGATGAGAACAGAATGAACCAATCACAGCTCCTCTCTACCTGAGCAGGTGAGGCTAACAGCTGTGCCAGGTGAGCAGGTGTTTCTCTCTGAGGCTGAGCTACAGTCCAGGAGAGCAGACTCATTGCCTCCACACTGGAACTCTTTGGTCCACATTGGAGCCTCCCCTTCTCCATAGAGCGCCCCCTGGAGGACTGAAGGAGCCCCACAGCCCAGCTGCCGGCAGACCACCTGAGCATCCTGCTGGTCAAAGTCAGCCTCACACACTGAGGACCAGGACGGGTTAGACTGGTTAGACTGGTCAGAGTTCACCTCCAGTCTGCCTGAGCACAGACCAGTCCCCCCCAGCAGCCTGACAGAGTCTGCAGAGGACAGAAGATCAAACAGAGGTCAAAGACACACCATCAAAGAGATGAAACTATATTTCAGAGATTCAAACTGGACTCAGTTCCAACATGAGTTGATGATGAACAACAGAACACATGTTGATAAGAACACAGACTGCAGGTACCCTCACATCTACATCTGATACCCTCTAGCAAGTGGTCTCCATTAGTGAACCCTTTCTCTGTGTCTTCAACAAAACCTCCTCCTCTGCAGATCCTCTGCTCCTGCTCAGCTCCACCTCTGCTCTCACACAGACACTTTCAAAAGGTTTCATTCTTTACTCTTACATGTGTGTTTCACATGTGTTATCTGATTGGTGTTTGTAAACACGTTGTTCTTCAAACATGGCGTCATCATTGAATTCAAGCTGTTGTTTGTATATTGATCTCGTGTTTTCCATTAAATGGTGAATTGTATCATTCTAGAGGTGGAGGCTCCAAATAACCCGGTGGGTTTCATGACTCTTCATATCAGCCGTGCTCCAGGCTGCAATGAGTGAAATGAAATGTAATACTGCTTGTTCATTTCTTTTGGTTCACATTACATTGATACATTTTAGAGACACAGAAAGCATAGAGAGGCAGAATCTGGAGTGAGACGGCCCCTGCTGTGAGGATGATGGTTCTGGCCTCTCCCCTCTCACTCTTTTGAAAACTCTGAACATGGATTCTTGTGACTCTGTAAATGAGTGCTATATTTTCCTCCTTCATCTGCGGGGTCTGTGGGACGTCCTACGTTGTGTTTGCGCCGCGCTTCGACTATGTGAACTATGTAGGCCAATCACAACAGGCCATTTTACATTGGCCTGTTGTGATTGGATAGAACATCTCACACAACAGAAGCCTGAATACGTTAATAAATGTTGCTTCTAATTGTATTCATTTTTTAAAGGGAAACTTATCTTTGCTATTATTTTATTATTTAATTATTCATTTTGATAATCACAAATAGAAATCCGGTAAGCTATATTTTCTCTCAGTCATTGTAGATGAATGAGTGGGTGGGCCTATAGACCCAGTAGCCCACCCACAACGCCCGGCTGCTTCATACACTGTTCATCATTTGTTATTTGGGTTTGTGTATTTTTTAATTCTAAAAACAAGAAAATGAAAATGTCATTGATGATGTCACTGATGATGTCACTGATGATGTCACTGATGATGTCATTGATGGGTTTACCTGAGCAGGTGAGAGTCAGGATGTCTCTAGAGGAAGATGATTGTGCACACTCCCTCAGAGCAGATCCAGACTCAACACAGTCAGAGCTCATCCCCCACACAGGTCTCCTTGAGGACTCCTTTCTCTCTCCCATAGAAACAGCAGAGCCACAGTCCAGCTCTCTGCAGGCGACTCCTGCTGCCTTCAGGGTCCAGAGAAAGCCCCTCACTGGTCTCCATTCTCCCTCATGTTCCACCTCCAGGTCTCCTGCACAGCGACTCTCTCCTCCCACCAGCCTAACACCAGGCTCTGGAGAGAAACAAGAGAGTCATGTACCTTCATTGATATTAGCATATTTTAATAATTAATCATTTATACTATTAATACTTCCGAGTGATAATCAGATCAGTAACTTCAGCTCTCTATAAACCGGTGGTGGGAAGTAATAAAGTACATATACTCAAGTACTGTAAGTACAGGTTTGAATTACTTTACTGGAGTATATGGTTTTATAATACTACTACATCACATGTATTCAACAAAATGAGTTCAAGTACTGTAAGTACAGGTTTGAATGACTGGTAACACTTTATATTACGGTACACATATTAACCATCAACTAGTTGTTAATTAACATGCTTATTAGCAGTATATTGGCTCTTTATTAGTCATTATAAAACACTTATTAATGCCTTATTCTACATGACCATATTCTACAAGTAATAAGCCATTAGTTGAGAGCTTTTCCTCAATAACCCTCTAATTAGTGCTTATTTATTGCAAGTAAGGAAGTTATTGTTCATAAACAGATATGTGTTCAAAGAAATGAATAAATAACATAATGCGACCTCTGTGCAAAGCTTTAGTGACCTACAGCTCAATGAGACTACATGAACCTATGCCCCTACATGAGCTAAGTCTTGTGTATCTCCTAATACGTTAAGGTGGTCGGGCGGTGGAACTCTCACTCTCTCTCCTTCTTTCCATTCCCCAGGTATAATAAGACGCAAAGACCCCAGGCTAGCTGGCCGCTCCCTTGCTAACTTATCAACCTCCCTGTTTCCTCTACCGGGTTTCCTAACCCTCACTTTCTCTCTAAGAAAACCTTGTTCCTTATCTCTTAGCTTGTATCCCTTTTTCAGTTCCCCCCTTCCTTCTCCGTTTCTGTATCACTCCAGTGACCGGATTCTAGGGTTTGATAGAGGTCTCTTATGTACAACTACGTTAGGAAAAGAGGTATTCTTTACCAGGCTACTTTCAGGTTCTTTTATTAGCTCGGTACATTTTGCTTCCGGTGCGTCCAGCACTTTAAAATCCCCCACGGGGTGCTTCACTCCCGCTTGCACTGTTTCTAAGGATCCTACTTATCCTACACTGCACACAGATAAGAAAGACAAATAATGGCCCTGCCACAGACTGCACTAGCGAATACATTCGGGGGGCTGGTAACCCTGGTCCAGGGACGGGGTTTGTGATCTCATCTAGTGGGGAAAGCCCTACTGGGTGCCAATATGGCCAAGCAAGGATACCTTCGTGAAGAGAGACTGGAGCCTTTGGAGTGGGGACCTTATGTTCCCGGTGAATGTGTAATTGGTAGAGTTGTTAATGCCATGGTAAGATGGCACGGCCCAAACCATGAGAAGCCGGCACGGCTCCCTAATGGGCCGTCTTTGAATCCTCCACAGGATTGCCTCGTCTCGGAAAGAGAGGGAGGCAAAGATGAACTGTGCAGAGACTGCTCTTTGGAACACCACCACTAGTGTGCCCTTGAGTAAGGCACTTAGCCCTTAGTTACTCCAGGGAGAATGTCCCTGTAATTGGTCATTGTAAGTCGCTTTGGATAAAAGCATCAGCTAAATGAAATGTAATGTAATGTAATGATAGTTGGCACTTGGCCACCTCAGGATAAGGCAGCAATATCTAGCTGTCATTGCACGTGGGATGGGGAGAAATGAAGGACCTTCGAGTCCCATCTGGGACTTTTTCTGTTCAGAGCAGTTTTGTCTGCTAGTTCAATATAGGATCCAACGCATTCTGTTTTTGGTCAAATGAAGAAGACATTTGTGAATGATTTACGGCTAAAAATGTTCTATGCTTTCAATAAAGCTAAGTGGGGACTTTTGGCTTTTCTTATTATTCTAGCTGTCGCGATAGTTTTAGGTGTTTTGTTCAGATTTGGACTGCTTCAACCAGCACTACTGTACATCACAACATTATGTTTGTTCCTGATCAAATTCACCTTTAAGATGATTTGGCTGGCCCTTAAACTACTAAGGCTAATCTTAAAATCTACATGTTTCTTTTTGGGTCATGGGTTAACAAAACAAGGGAGTTAAACAAAGGAAGACATTTAGGGAGAGAGTCCTGTTGTTCAGGGGAAATGGAGAGGTTGGCTTCGGTAGATCAACATGATTTCTCCTCTCCCAACTTTGCTAAAAACCTTTATCCATAAAAGCTGCTTAAGAAAACAATTATAAAGAACATTTTCAAAACTGCTTAGAGGGAGATTTCTCCTCTTTTGCCTCTCCTCCTTGCTGCAGGCTAAGCACCGGATGTTGATATGGTTTGACATGCAGCTCTGAGATAGAGATCAGCACCCCCGCCCTTACATACTCTCACTACTCTCTGGACCTGAGACAGTGACAGCACGTAATGGAGAGACCGAACGTTACCTCTGAGAATGCTTCATCCCAGTCAATACAAGAGATCCTGATTGGAATCATTTTGACTATTTTTTAATTTAGTTTTGATTACCCCAAAGTCATTAAAGAATGGGGGATTTGTGACTTTGATCTTAGCTATCCCCATTTTACTTATTAGAAACTGGCAAAATGGCCTTATCAATCGGCCAACGCTGAGTTGTTTATTGATTTATCCATTTTGAGCAGAAAGGAGAGTTCAGTTGTGTTATTAGTTTCTTCCTATCAGGGAGCAGTTCAATAAGTAGAATCATGTTAGAAGGTTTTTAACTGCTAAAAGTCATTAGAATAGGTTTGCTCACTTTGGAGATTTTGACCAACTTCCTTTTGTAGTATCTGGTGTTTATCCAACTCCTGGTTGGTAGTAATGAATTTAAAACCAAGTAGATGTAACAATATCTTTAAGAAAATGTGTGATATTTACTATAGCAATGTTTCAGTCCCTTTATAGACGTTCTGTTGAGTGGTTGGTTGGTGATGGACGCTTATATCAGAGAGAAGATTTATCTGATCATTTGTTGCCAGCATCTAGGAGGGGTCTCTCACTGAGACTCCGCGGGGATAACAGGGAACCACCTCGCTGGTATGTTACAGAACATTTCGAAGACTATTTTGACATTAGTCCTAGGGAGCTTGGGGAAGGGTCTACCTGTCCTCCTCCGGATAAGAAGTCTAGAACTTCTGTGCCACCAAACTAATCTTTTACAGCAGCTGACCAGACGAGGGCTCCAGAAATGCTGTGGACCTGACCTGCCGACATTGTGCCGTTAAAAGTGCAGAGTATCTTGATTTATTTGTAACATCATGTTACTATACATTTTTGACTACTTATGATAATGCTGTTAAGCCATTTAGCTTTGTGTTGTTTAAACCCACTTATATACTCAGTGGTGCATATCTATGTTTTCTGATATACATGATTGTTAATCATTATATTATTTTATTTTTGTGTGACCTTATGATAATATTCAATTGTTTCGAGATAAGTTTGCTTTTTAAACTTTGACAAGAATTTGCTTTTGACTTTTATGTATTACTTTGAAATCAAATGTTGATTACATTTGTCTTCTGCTTGACTATTTCAGGTAAGCGTTTTCAAGCAGTCAAACACCATGCTGGGCCTGACACATAGTAAAAACGTTTATTAGGAGGTGCAGATGGTGAAGGTAAAGAAGTAGTGTGTCACCCTCCCCAGTGATGGTATCAGAGAGGGGGCCGCCAGCCTGAGGGGCCAGGCGGTGGACGGAGGATTTGACTGCCCTATAAGGGTACCTGATGGTCCTTGCACTAATAAATGTGTATTGTCCTTAACCCTAATCAGCGCCATCGAATCCTGCCAGTATGCCACGGCCAAGAGAGGGTGTTGACAGTTCTGCTGTTTAAGTGGCCGTGTCAGACCTGACCTCTACCTCACCTACCTCCATTAAGCTTACCATTGATACAAAGATGCTAAATTGGCTGTAAATAGAAAGGATGCATGTTTCCATCATGTCTTTTCAGACGTGTGAAACCAGGCATGTGAGAATAGATAGAACATTCTGAACTTTTGACCTATGCGCACTATGCATTCTAGATGGGGCAATAAAAGTGTAAAAGTTCCAGCCACAATTCTGAGAAGGCGCTTGTGGTTTTTGACACCTTGAGAGCGGTTACAGCGGGTATGAAGACAATGAAGCACAGGATGCAGGCGGCCTACGCAAAGGACTTGAACCAACTTCCTGGGCCAGCGAATCGTAGAGACAAGCTGTCCTTATTGTCTCTGTTAATAAATGAAGTCTCTGTTAATGAATTAAAGTATAAAGTTTGCATATTTGAAATGAAATGTTTAAAGAAAAAACTTGATTCTAAACATGACATTGACAATGTGTTCTGCTTTCATGAAACATGTTCATATTCCTTCTTGTTAAAATTGCATATCATTACTATAAGTCTTTATTTGTTTTAATTTTAACTTTACATTTGTAATTGTTCATTAAGTAAAAGTTGAACGTGACCTCCTTCTCCCTCAAAGATAGAAAAGGGGAAACCACCTGATGCAGTGAGGGAGGAGGCAAGAGACCTGGGACGTGCACAGACATTTGGAGGGGCTATTGCTCTAAACTGGAAAAAGGGCCTCCCCCCGATAAAAAACACAAGACCTTTTGAAAATTGTAACTTGTTTTTAATGTAAAAGAAACCAAACAATTATTACATCAACTAAATTGAACAGTAATTCACATCTCATAACAAAATAAGCTAAGGCGACTACTTGCATTCGGTAACTTGATTTTAAAAATGAAAACCAGGGACATTTTTTCTTTTGCGGTCCATATCTCATCAAAAATATCTAATGTTAGTAACTATTAAAGACAAAATGGGGACAATTCTGTTCTAATGTAGTTTGACCATTGTAACTGCTGTGCAGACATACATACTGATAAAATAGGGCCTCTAACTAATTACCTTAAATAAACTCACTAATTAATGAAACCAGTTCAATACGCATTATTCTTATTCTTATCATTCTTTATGAGCGCAGTAACGGTAATTACTTATTTATTTAGTATTCCATAACTTAATAACAGAGATGGTCAAACTAAAGTGGTAGAGAAGGCAGAAATCCTACAATGAAGCGGGACAGTGAACTGTTCACGACACCCGTGAAAGGGCGATCAAGAAAAGAGAGCGAGCGGCCCGTTGAGGGAGTTTACAGATGAAAAGACACAGAAAGACAGAAGCACAATAACAACAAGTAGGCTATATTTAGGTGTTTTTTTGTAAATAACCGACGGTATCAAGAGGAAGTAAAGTCCCCTGGTTTGTCCCTTATACCCTAACTGCCATGATGAGACAACTCAAAATGAAGTTTCCAAAATCCGACACTGAGGTGGTCTTAACGCACCGGCAGATGACAGCGCTGACAAAGTGTGTTTCGCGCAGCGAGATGCTACAATACTAATTGTGGGCTTATCATATTGATTCGGCCACAACAGAAAAAAGAAAAACAAACTCTCGCTCTCTCCAGAGGGGCAGGTCAGCCAAAAAGGCCAAACGGGCCGTTGCCCGGGCAACATTAGCCCGTACCTGTGCACGTCCCTGCAAGAGACTATAAGATGATGTGTGAAGAGAAAGGAGAGGTTTTTTTGGCTGTTTGAGGCTTGAAGGCTTGGGGGAAGTTTTCTGAGGCCCAAGCCCTGGGCTCTTAGGCTTTTTTAGGACATTTGACTTGTGAACCTGTTGCTTTTGTATTTTGACTTTGTGTCTTTTGTTATTTTTTGGATTCTTGTAAATCCGCTATTTTTGTTAAAACCTTAATAAAACCGGTTTGTACTTTGTACATTTCGACCCAATTCCTGGTCTCTCTCGTGGTTTCTGAAGGTATCTGCTTGGTCTTAGAGTGAGGTAAGAACACCCTTCCTTGGAAAAGGCTGACATTAGTTGATCATTTGGATTTTAAATTGTTTAAGGGGAATAGAAACTCTGCTAAGGTTAAACTATAGTTTCACATTATGGGTTAGGCTCACTTTATTAATGTTGGACTCTGGCTGGGTTTGATATTACTTTTGCATTGTTTTAATTGGTATAAGGGGATCAAAATGTGGGGGTTAGGGATTGTGGGTCCTGAAGCTGCCCTAATTACCAAGGAGTCTCCCAACGACACAGGGTTTCTCCTCCAGGGGCAGTTTAGATACTGCTCTGGGGTTCTACCAGCCCACCAACACCTACTACACTATACACTCCGTTTTGCTATCCTAGCGGTCCGACATCCGAAGCTGGAGTGCCTAAATAGGGATACGACGGGCAGTTTGTTGTTAGAGGCCATGCTGTAAACGCCCCCCTAAGCAGATTACGTTGCTCTTGCGTGTAGATTCTGGGGGGTTTTGAAGTCCTAAAAAGATTGGACGGCCATTCACCGGAGCCTTATCAGCACCAGAGTTCGGTATCGGAGACAGCCTAGATATTAACGTTGGTTGTATCAAAGTTAGATTCCTTTTCAATGTGATGATCTGATGGTATTTATAAAGTATAATCATGAAAAGTGGTGGTGATGAAAAGGTGATGATGGTTTGTTGTTTACCTTTGAAGTATATCCTGGTTTCACAAACATGGTAAAATCATAAATGATGAAACTAGGATCAGTTAGTGGTGAAGTCTTTAAACTACATCATGTTTTATGATAAAGGTTGTTTACAGACTGTAATCACTTCAAGAG
>NW_022988049.1:0-2500 GCF_902827165.1 Trematomus bernacchii | reverse complement strand
GACGGTGTGTGTATTTGGACCCCACTCATACACACACACTATATCAACCACAGGTAATTCACAATAATGAACAATGGTGTAGGCAGACTCATTCAAATATGCAATAATAGAGATCAGTGTAAATGATATAATAGAGGTGTTAGAACGTGTTGGAGGACAAACACTTTGAGTTGTCTCTACACAAATATTAATGCCTTAATATAACTGAGTATAAACACACTGATGGGATGTTCAATACAACATTTATTAACCCAAAGACAAATAGAATAACAAACTGCTGTCAGTGTGTGTGTGTGTGTGTGTGTGTGTGTGTGTGTGTGTGTGTGTGTGTGTGTATATACAGTATGTGTGTGTGTGTATGTGTGTCTATGACAGTGCGTGAAGTGACCTCACATATACCCTAAAACCAGACTGTGTGTACATATGGACACCATCTAAAAGTCGGTACCTCAGTTTGTATGTTTGTGTGTGTGTAAGTGTGTGTGTAAGTGTGTGTGTGTAAGTGTGTGTGTGTAAGTGTGTGTGTAAAGTGTGTGTGTAAAGTGACGCCGATTATGTGTGTGTGCTTGTATGTGGGGGGGTCTCTGTGTGTGGTCAGTGTGTGTGATTGCATGTGTGTGAACTTTAGTCTAAGTTATCTCAGTGGCTCTCAAACGGCTTGCTCATCTTTGTAAACTAATATCTGCATCTATTTAATATAGGTCTAGTTGTTAAAAATAAGTTAATAAATCCTTCCACTGTGTGCTATAGGTCAGTGAAACAATAAAAGACACAGTTTGAAAGGGGAGTGATTAGTAAAATATGCATCAATAAAAAGAAAGGATGCAGACTAGGTAAGATACAGATAGGAGAGAGGAGGTGATCAAATATGTGTTATTGCTTGTGAGCATATTCTAATGTTTTTTTGATGATTGAAATATATACAGTTCTGTTTCATATGAGTGTTGAGAGCTGTATCCATACATCTCTTCATGTGGCCCTCAAAGTGCACCAGATTGATGCTTTAACTTCAATGTAAAGAAACACATCAGGTTCACATGGAGAGGACACTAGATCAATCTGCACTCTCATCATATACACTACACACTTCTCTTGGCCTTGTTAACACCATAGTCCCTAATATATTTGTAGAAAGGCAGGAAATGGAATTAAATTGAGAAAATGTCTCATTGTGGAGGACCCCTGTTTTGTCCCCCCCCCACTTCTCAAACCAAAGTTACACCCTTGTTGAAAACAAACTCTTTCCGTACTTTCTGCTGATTATGCAACTGATGACGTGTCTTCATTTGATCTGATCGAAGTTACAAATAATTATAAAAAAACATGTACGCACATCCCAACCACACACACACACACACACACACACACCACACACACACACACACCACACACACACACACACACACACACACACACACACACACACACACACACACCACCAGCGATAAGGACAGGGAGCTATTGCACAACTGTGAGACACGCTCTCTGTGGAGGCGTCAGCGCGGCCTCCAATGAAAAAAACTCTTAATGTCTGAATATAAAAACGATGATGGGAAGATCAATAAAATATTTATTTACCCAAAGAAAATAGAATACAAATCTGCTGTCAATGTGTGTGTGTGTGTGTGTGTGTGGTGTGGTGTGTGTGTGTGTGTGTGTGTGTGTGTGTGTGTGTGTGTGTGTGTCGTGTGTGTGTTGTGTGTATGTGTGCTCTAAGACAGTTGCGTGTGAAGTGACCCCACAATATACCCCAAAACCAGACTGTGTGTACATATGGACACCCATCTAAAAGTCGGTACCTCAGTTTGTATGTTTTGTGTGTGTGTTTAAGTGTGTGTGTGTGTAAGTGTGTGTGTAAGTGTGTGTGTAAGTGTGTGTTTAAGTGTGTGTGTAAGTGTGTGTGTGTAAGTGTGTGTGCGTGTGTGTGTGTGTATGTAATATAGTGTGTAAAGTGACGCCGATTATGTGTGTGTGCTTGTATTTGGGGGGGTCTCTGTGTGTGGTCAGTGTGTGTGATTGCATGTGTGTGTATGTGTGTGTGTGTTGAATGGTCTTGCTTTCAGGGTGATGTGTGAGTGACCCCAATGGTGTCTAAAATCTGAACAGTGTAAATATATAGACCCCCACTTATGCTTAGAAACCAGACGGTGTGTGTATGTGGACCCCACTCATGCACACACTCTGACAGCAGTCAAAGAAAACCACAGGAGGAAAATATTGTTCACTTTAAAACCATGGGCGTAATTCCAATGGGGACAGTGGGGACATGTCCCCCCCAACTTTTTCAAATCCCGTTTGTGTCCCCACCACTATTCAAATGTGTTTATTATTATTTGTTATCGTCACGGAGGGGCGTCTGTGTGTGTGTGGCACGAGCGCATGTTGTGAGAGAGAGAGACATAGAGAGAGACAGAGAGAGACATAGAGAGAGACAAGAGAGAGACAAGAGAGAGAAGAGAGACGAGAGGAGAGAGACCCACCGAGAGCGAGAGAAGAGAGA
>NW_022988048.1:25000-45943 GCF_902827165.1 Trematomus bernacchii | reverse complement strand
GACGGTGGCGCTACGGCTATTGGGCCAACTCACCAATCAGTAGGAGACAGCCACGGCCATTGCCGTTTGAAAGCGCTGGAGACGCTGTGGTACATATGCCAGGCCTGTAGATGGTGCTGTCTCTCACTGAATCAGCCCTTGCAAAAACAGAGCTAAAAAAAAGTGCAAATTGAGCAAAATGAGGCATGGCTAAAATGCATGATCTGTTTGGTATTTTGAAAACAGAAAAGTATAAATATGCCTTATATAGGTATGGTCCTACACACTATATTATTCAAATATAGCATGATAGGTCCACTTTAACTTAGGATCATTACCTGTGTTTAGTCTAGAAAAAGGTAAATTTGTGCATTTTATTATAAAGTTGTGTATATTTACAGACTGTTGCAAAAACTAAGAAGCTTATAAACATCAGGTTTCAAACTAAAAGAGCTTTACAAAAAAGTAACACAATTAAAGATGTTGGGGAGTTTTATTTGAGTTATTAATTTACATTTTTTTGTCAAAGAGATGCTGATTTGAAACCGTTGTTACATACAGTTACGGCATTTCCTGTTTCTGAGGAGATGAGGGGAGTTTGTCCCAAAGCTTTACTCCCTCCATCTGACAGGAGGAGCCTCGCTTCAGCTGAGAGTGTGGCTACACGACACCGAGTCGGACCTCTGACGTTACACGGAAGAAGGAGGAGGGATCAATAACACATTATTCACTATGAAAATCATGAAACAGGCACATGTGAATACTGTGGTCATTATGAAACAGTGGAGCACATCTTTCTGCTATGTCGCAATACCATCCATTACTGAAGGAAGCACTGAAGAGAAACAGACATAGTGGAGATAGAGAAGGGGTTCAGAGCAGAGTTTAGACATCGTGCTGCTGATCCACACTCCGTCCAGAAGGTGGCGGTGAATGCACCTCAAGGCTGTTTGCCAACTGTCATACCCACAATAGAAGGAGAAAATTAAGAGCACCACCAGGGGGCAGGCTTTCATTCCCCGGTGCAGAGTGACCCCGGAAACACGTGAAGAAAACACTACGGTCCACATGTGGAGCTACCGAGGGAGCTGAGGAACACAAGAAGTCACTTTATATCAAGAGGACTTTTAATCAAGAGGACTATAATTAAGAAGACCTTAATTAAGAGGACGTTAATTAAGAGGACTTGAACCAAGAGGACGTGAAAGCAGCAGGTCAGTACCCTCTCCTCTGCTCAGTAACACATTGTAAATACAGCAGCTGGGGTTGGAGCTAAAGATCCATTAAAGCATTACATCCACTGTAACGATAAGTCATGCCGGGATTTAAGCAGCCACCCAGGCAGGCAGGCACCCACTCACCCACCCAGGCAGGCAGGCACCCACTCACCCACCCAGGCAGGCAGCCACCCAGGCAGGCAGGCACCCACTCACCCACCCAGGCAGGCAGGCACCCACTCACCCACCCAGGCAGGCAGGCACCCACCCAGGCAGGCAGGCACCCACTCACCCACCCAGGCAGGCAGGCACTCACTCACCCAGCCAGGCAGGCACTCACTCACCCACCCAGGCAGGCAGGCACCCCCCCACCCAGGCAGGCACTCACTCACCCAGCCAGGCAGGCAGGCAGCAGGACACTACCAGCTTCTCCTGGGGGTGTTGATGGATGTCTCGTCACTATGTTACACTACCAGCTTCTCCTGGGGGTGTTGATGGATGTCTCGTCACTATGTTACACTACCAGCTTCTCCTGGGGGTGTTGATGGATGTCTCGTCACTATGTTACACTACCAGCTTCTCCTGGGGGTGTTGATGGATGTCTCGTCACTATGTTACACTACCAGCTTCTCCTGGGGGTGTTGGTGGATGTCTCGTCACTATGTTACACTACCAGCTTCTCCTGGGGGTGTTGGTGGATGTCTCGTCACTATGTTACACTACCAGCTTCTCCTGGGGGTGTTGGTGGATGTCTCGTCACTATGTTACACTACCAGCTTCTCCTGGGGGTGTTGATGGATGTCTCGTCACGATGTTCAGCCTCGCTCCCCCAGTGAAAGCCCTGTAGTTATAGAGTTAAATCAATCTGGTGCACTTTGAGGCAAAATAAAGAGACTAGATCTGTGGGAACACTCATGTGAAACAGAGCTGTGTACTTTTCAATAATCATACCATCATAAGAATATGGCCATAATCAATAACCAATAACATACTATAATCAATAACATACAACCTATAACATACTATAACCAATAACATACTAAAATCACAATAACATACTATAATCAATAACATACTATAATCAATAACATACTATAATCAATAACATACTATAATCAATAACCAATAACATACCATTGAAACTTGTTGATGTCTGCCCCATGTACACCAAGCAGACCCTCATTAACCTGGCTCTGGTTCTCATTAACCCTGGTTCTGGTTAACCTGGTTCTCATTAACCTGGCTCTGGTTAACCTGGTTCTGGTTCTCATTAACCTGGTTCTGGTTCTCATTAACCCTGGTTCTGGTTAACCTGGTTCTGGTTCTCATTAAACCTGGTTCTGGTTCTCATTAACCTGGTTCTGGTTCTCATTAACCCTGGTTCTGGTTAACCTGGTTTGGTCTCATACCTGGTTCGGTTCTCATTAACCTGGTTCTGGTTATATTAACCTGGTTCTGGTTCTCATTAACCTGGTTCTGGTTCTCATTAACCTGGTTCTGGTTCTCATTAACCTGGTTCTGGTTCTCATTAACCTGGTTCTGGTTCTGTTAGCAGTTCTTCTCATCATGGAGGAAGTGATGCCGGAGCCCCTCCCCTTGATGTCGGAGCCCCTCCCCTGATGCCGGAGCCCCTCCCCTTGATGTCAGAGCCCCTCCCCCTGATGCCGGACCCCCTCCCCCTGACGCAGAAGCCCGGCCCCTGAAGAGGAAGCAGCCCCGCCCCCCGAAGAGGAAGCAGCCCCCCCCCCCGCTGGCCCCTGACCCCGAGGAGGGGGTCAGCGCCGGGTCAGGAACCAGAACCTTGTGGCGGTTCTGGGAGAGGAGGACGAGTCCGTGAGGCTGCTGGAGGACCTGCTGTTCGGGGGGGAGGAGCAGCTGCTGGACCATCTCCTGCAGGTAACTCACCTGTACTGAGGGGTTAATGGGGTCTCAGGTAACTCACCTGTACTGAGGGGTTAATGGGGTCTCAGGTAACTCACCTGTACTGAGGGTTAATGGGGGTCTCAGGTAACTCACCTGTACTGAGGGGTTTAATGGGGTCTCAGGTAACTCACCTGTACTGAGTGGGGGTTAATGGGGGTCTAAGGAACTCACCTGTACTGAGGGGTTAATGGGGTCTGCAGGTAACTCACCTGTACTGATGGGGTTAATGGGGTCTCAGGTAACTGACCTGTACTGAGGGGTTAATGGGGTCTGCAGGTAAACTCACCTGTACTGAGGGGTTTTAATGGGGTCTCAGGTAACTCACCTGTACTGAGGGGTTAATGGGGTCTGAGGTAACCTCACCTG
Organism: Trematomus bernacchii; assembly: GCF_902827165.1. Lineage (NCBI taxonomy): Eukaryota > Metazoa > Chordata > Actinopteri > Perciformes > Nototheniidae > Trematomus > Trematomus bernacchii. Next base: position 42,458 of record NW_022988048.1, on the reverse strand, counting down.
TACTGAGGGGTTAATGGGGTCTGCAGGTAACTCACCTGTACTGAGGGGTCTTAATGGGGTCTGCAGGTAACTCACCTGTACTGAGGGGTTAATGGGGTCTCAGGTAACTCACCTGTACTGAGGGGTTAATGGGGTCTGCAGGTAACTCACTGTACGAGGGTGTTAATGGGGTCTGCAGGTAACTGACCTGTACTGAGGGGTTAATGGGGGTCTGCAGGTAACTCACCTGTACTGAGGGGTTAATAGGGGTCTGCAGGTAACTCACCTGTACTGAGGGGTTAATGGGGTCTGCAGGTAACTGACCTGTTACTGAGGGTTAATGGGGTCTAGCAGGTAACTCACCCTGTACTGAGGGGTTAATGGGGTCTCAGGTAACTCACCTGTACTGAGGGGTTAATGGGGGGTCTCAGGTAACTGACCTGTACTGAGGGGTGTAATGGGGTCTGCAGGTAACTCACCTGTTACTGAGGGGTTAATGGGGTCTCAGGTAACTGACCTGTACTGAGGGTTAATGGGGTCTCAGGTAACTCACCTGTACTGAGGGGTTAATGGGGGTCTCAGGTAACTCACCTGTACTGAGGGGTTAATGGGGGTCTGCAGGTAACTCACTGTACTGAGGGGTTAATGGGGTCTAGGGTAACTCACCTGTACTGAGGGGTTAATGGGGTCTCAGGTAACTGACCTGTACTGAGGGGTTAAGTGGGGTCTAGGTAACTCACCTGTACTGAGGGGTTAATGGGGTCTGCAGGTAACTCACCTGTATGAGGGGTTAATGGGGTCTGCAGGTAACTCACCTGTACTGAGGGGGTTAATGGGGTCTCAGGTAACTCACCTGTACTGAGGGGTTAATGGGTCTCAGGTAACTCACCTGTACTGAGGGGTTAATGGGGTCTCAGGTAAACTCACCGTAATGAGGGGGTTAATGGGGTTGCAGGTAACTCACTGTTACTGAGGGTTAATGGGGGTCTTCTCAGGTAACTCACCTGTACTGAGGGTTAATGGGGGTCTCAGGTAACTCACCTGTACTGAGGGGTTAATGGGGTCTCAGGTAACTCACCTGTACTGAGGGGTTAATGGGGTCTCAGGTAACTCACCTGTACTGAGGGGTTAATGGGGTCTCAGGTAACTCACCTGTACTGAGGGGTTAATGGGGTCTGCAGGTAACTCACCTGTACTGAGGGGTTAATGGGGTCTCAGGTAACTGACCTGTACTGAGGGGTTAATGGGGTCTCAGGTGAGGAACATACCTGAGACCAACAGCAGCTCTACAGGTGAGGAGAGGCTGTCACTCATCACCTGTAGAGCTGCTGTGTTCTAAGGTCCATCTTCTTCTTCTTCTTCTTCTTCTTCTTCTTCTTCTTCTTCTTCTTCTTCTGCTGCTGTACTCGGTGTTTAAACCTGAGGCCTCCAGGTGTGTTTACCTGCTCTGACATCACTTCCTGTCCGCAGGTGGACAAGCAGCAGACGAGCGTCTCATTGGACGACGGAGACGATGAGTCCGCAGACTCGGAGGAGGAAGGGCGAGCGAACAAAAGAGAGGCGGTTTGGATCGATGAAGACGATGAGCGGGAGGGAGCAGTGAGGTCTTCTTCTGTGGTGTCTGAAAGACCCTTCTTCTGTGGTGTCTGAAAGGACCTTCTTCTGTGGTGTCTGAAAGACTCTTCTTCTGTGGTGTCTGAAAGACTCTTCTTCTGTGGTGTCTGTATAAATATAACCAGTTGTAATGGAGGCTCTTCTTCAGGGTGGACATGAAGCATCGATTCCGCAGAGATCTGATCAGAGGAGAAGCTGAGGAGACGCTGAGCAGCAGCAAGCTCCAGCTGAGGATGAGAGAACAGTGAGACACACACACACACACACACACACACACACTGAGACACACACACACACACACACTGAGACACACACACACACACAGACACACACACTGAGACACACACACACACATACACTGAGACACACACACACACACACACTGAGACACACACACACACACTGAGACACACACACACACCACACACTGAGACACACACACACACACACACACACACACTGAGACACCACACACACCACACACACTGAGACACACACACACCACAACACCACACACTGAGACACACACACCACACACACACACACACACACACACTGAGACACACACACACACACACACACTGAGACACACACACACACACACACAGAGACACTCACACACACACACACACACACACAGAGACACTCACACACAGACACACACACACACACACACACACACACAGAGACACTCACACACACACACACACACACACAGAGACACTCACACACACACACACACACTCACACTCACACATACACACACACACAGAGACACTCACACACACACACACACACACACACACACAGAGACACTCACACACACACACACACACACAGAGACACTCACACACAGACACACACACACACACACACACTCACTCTCATTGACCTGTGTGTGCTTCAGGTTCCAGAAGTCGATGGGAGGAGCTCCTTCGTGGGCGGAAAACTCTGTGAAGAAGAAGAAGAAGAAGAAGAACGGTGAGTCTCGTTCACACAGCCTTGTTTAGTCCGTTTGAATCTAACTCTGGAGCTGCTGGTGAACTCTGGAGCTCCTGGTGAACTCTGGAGCTGCTGGTGAACTCTGGAGCCCCTGGTGAACTCTGGAGCTCCTGGTGAACTCTGGAGCTGCTGGTGAACTCTGGAGCTCCTGGTGTACTCTGGAGCTCCTGGTGAACTCTGGAGCTGCTGGTGAACTCTGGAGCTGCTGGTGAACTCTGGAGCTGCTGGTGAACTCTGGAGCTGCTGGTGAGCTCTGGAGCTGCTGGTGAACTCTGGAGCTGCTGGTGAACTCTGGAGCTCCTGGTGAACTCTGGAGCTCCTGGTGTACTCTGGAGCTCCTGGTGAACTCTGGAGCTGCTGGTGAACTCTGGAGCTCCTGGTGAACTCTGGAGCTCCTGGTGAACTCTGGAGCTCCTGGTGAGCTCTGGAGCTCCTGGTGAACTCTGGAGCTCCTGGTGAACTCTGGAGCTCCTGGTGAACTCTGGAGCTCCTGGTGAACTCTGGAGCTCCTGGTGAACTCTGGAGCTCCTGGTGAACTCTGGAGCTCCTGGTGAACTCTGCACAACGTCTCTCAGTATATGTCTTATAATGTTTTGTATCGCACGTTGTCTAATCATACGCCCCGTCCTCTGGAGTCTGTTTATATGCTCTCAGCTCTCCAGATTAACAACAGCATGAAAATACCCTGCGATGCTCCATGGCGGAGGCTACGGTAGAAATTGCCGGGATTTGCGTTTTTACCCAATCGTTGAACAGCATTCCCGTGCATGTGACTTGTTTACAGTTTATAATCTGTTAGAGTTTTTCTGTGTGAACGTACACCCAACCTTCTGAGAACAGATTTAACAAACTGTCGTCTGGAGCAGAGAAGAGACAGCCGCTTTCACACCAAGTACTTTGCCGTACTTAGTCCCCCCGAGCTCTGTAGTCCCTGGAACTGTCCTAGCAGATCACGTTCTCCCTGAGGGAGGATTACGCAAAGGAAGCCGCTGACGTCACTTCTTCTTCTTCTGCTTTGGGTTTACTGGCAGGCCGCAAACAACTTCACGGCATATACTGCCACCTGGAGTCCCCGAGTCGGGGACTGGCTTCAGTAGAAGCTGCTGGGTCGCGTCTTCAGAGTAAATCGCCAGAAGCGCCGACACCTCCTCATCTCCACCGCTCCCATGTTTTCTTTTGTGTTGCTATAAGTTAGTCTCTCTGCGTTGGTGCGCTGGGCTAATGCTAATGCTAATGCGAGCAAATAAAATGGCGGCTTCACAAAACCTTTCGGAGTTTTACGGGGCGTGGTTTCAATCAGAAATTGTTAGTTTGGCCGACACACCCACGAACCATTTCCTCCTCAGAAAGTACCACCTCTCTAGCAGGGACGATCTGGGGGTCCCTAGTTCCAGATCCTTTTTGGTGTGAAACCAAATACCCCCCCCCCCCCCCCCCCCCATCGGCCTAGTTCGAGGTCCTGCAGTGGAAAAACGCCATAACGGCCCGTCCACACGGCGGTGTGGACGGACGGAAGCTCGACCAACAACCAATCACATGAATCTCCCGCCCCGGACACACAAGCATGCGGTTTGATTGGCTAGAGCTTGTACTGGCATATGATTTGATTGGCTGACGCTTCCGTCGAAGCTTCAAAAGTTGAAAATTGCTCAACTTTTGAAGCGAGCAACGCGACGCGAAGCGAAGCGAAGCGAAGCGAAGCGAAGCGACGCGACGCGAAGCGAAGCGAAGCGAAGCGAAGCGACGCGACGCGAAGCGAAGCGAAGCGACGCGAAGCGAAGCGAAGCGACGCGAAGCGAAGCGAAGCGACGCGAAGCGAAGCGACGCGAAGCGAAGCGAAGCGACGCGAAGCGAAGCGAAGCGACGCGAAGCGAAGCGACGCGAAGCGAAGCGAAGCGAAGCGAAGCGAAGCGACGCGAAGCGAAGCGACGCGACGCGAAGCGAAGCGACGCGAAGCGAAGCGAAGCGAAGCGAAGCGAAGCGACGCGAAGCGAAGCGACGCGAAGCGAAGCGAAGCGAAGCGAAGCGAAGCGACGCGAAGCGACGGAACCACAATGCAGTTCGGCAAAGCGTGACGTCACCCCATTCAAATTGAATGGGAAGCAGCGTTGAAGCTTCAACGCACGCCGCCGTGTGGACGGACCGTTAGTCTCTCTGAATATCTGCAGCATGACTGATGTGATGATCATTGTGTTCCTGCAGCTGATGATGATGATGATGATGATGAGGAGGATGATGATGAGGACGATGAGCTGATGAGGAGGACGGGGGACTTCCTGGGGTCTTCAGAGCGTCTGCCCGGCAGCATCCTGAGGGTCAGCTGATCCATCAATACCAAACATACACACATTATTATAAAATATATAAATGTGTCTGAACTCATTCCTCAGAGATGATATTTTGTTCCAGATGAAGAAGTGTCTCCATGCCAACGCGGCTCGGCCCTCTCCAGACGCTCTGACCTCCGTGCAGTTCCACCCCAACGCTCAGGTCGTCATGACCGCCGGCCTCGACCAATCACTGAGCCTGTTCCAGGTCAGACACCTGGACACACACACTTTAAGTGTGTGTGTGTGTGTGTGTGTGTGTGTGTGTGTGTGTGTGTGTGTGTGTGTGTGTGTGTGTGATGTGTGTGTGTGTGTGTGTGTGTGTGTGTGTGTGTGTGTGTGTGTGTGTGTGTGTGTGTGTGTGTGTGTGTGTGTGTGTGTGTGTGTGTGTGTGTGTGTGTGTGTGTGTGTGTGTGTGTGTGTGTGTGTGTGTGTGTGTGTGTGTGTGTGTGTGTGTGTGTGTGTGTGTGTGTGTGTGTGTGTGTGTGTGTGTGTGTGTGTGTGTGTGAGAAATATAATTTGTGGAACCAAATAAAGTATTCAAGTGTGTGTGTGTGCAGGTGGACGGGAAGTCCAACCCTCAGATCCAGAGCATCCGTCTGGAGAAGTTTCCGGTCCACCGGGCGGCGTTCAGTCGGGACGGAGAGATGGTGATCGCCACCAGTCTGAGGAACAAGATGTTCTACCTGTACGACATGATGGAGGGGAAAGTGACACCTGTCACCTCCGTCAGAGGTACACACACACACTCTCACACACACAGACACACACACATTCACACACACACACACACACACACACACACACTCACTAACCTGCGCCGCGGTTTTGGTCCGGCCTCCTCCAGCGTCATACCCTACCAGGCGCGTTTCAGAAGCGGAGCGTCTTGCCTGCCGGCTCGCAGTTTTTGTTGATTTGGGCATATTTCCTGGACAGGCTACTTTGTACAGACAGAGTTAATAATAACTGTAATATCCCAGTTATAAACGACATGAATCAAAGATGTGTTGCTGTATTTTAGTGGTAGTGCATTCATCATCATAATTATTCTATATATATAATTTACACAGTGCCTGTAAACCGGAGGAGAACGCTGGCATTGCTCCTCCTACTTGAAAGACTACGGAGGGATAGGGTCTGCACAATGAGTGTGTGTGTGTGTGTATATATATATACACACACACGGCCGTAACGCGCCGCAGACGGACCCGGTGGAATCTAGGGGTTACTGTCTCTAACAGCAGCTGTGTGTCTCAGGTCTGAACGAGGCGAGGGTGAAGGAGTTCTCCGTGTGTCCTGAAGGAGGCGCTCTGCTGCTGAGCGGGACCAGAGGCTACCTGCACCTGCTCACTCTGAAGGTGAGCTTTTCTTCTTCTCTTCACATTACAGACCAATCAGCAGTGTAATAACTCATGTCATGTGACCTGTAGACCAGGGAGGTGGTGAGCAGCATGAAGATCAACGGGGAGGTCGTCGGGGTCGCCTTCTCTCCCGACGGCAGCAAGGTGTTCGCCAACTCAGGTGAGATGTGCAACCAGGTGTCAATCAATCAATCAATCAATCAATCAATCAACAACTGTATTAATCCTGCAAGCAGCAATAGATTATGCGTAGCTTCTGTCATGAACCCAGGCAGGAGGACACACTCAGATACAGGATGTGGATCATTCCAGTTTACACCAGAAGTAGTTCAGAGCATCACAATAAATAAGTGAATAAATAAGTGAATAAATGATCAAGTTAAAAACTCAAGAATTTAAAAGTTTGGTGCAGAGCGATTTGTCTTAATATAGTTTACTCCTGATGCATTGTGGGAAACTGAGTCCTGTGTAGAGGAGTCAGAGCACCACAACTTCCTGTCAGTCATGTGACTAATCAGAGTCTCTCTCTCTCTCTCTCTCTCTCTCTCTCTGTCTCTGTCTCTGTCTCTCTCTGTCTCTGTCTCTCTCTCTCTCTCTCTCTCTCTCTCTCTGTCTCTGTCTCTGTCTCTGTCTCTCTGTCTCTGTCTCTGTCTCTGTCTCTCTGTCTCTCTCTCTCTCTCTCTCTCTCTGTCTCTCTGTCTCTGTCTCTGTCTCTCTCTGTCTCTCTCTCTCTCTCTCTCTCTCTGTCTCTGTCTCTGTCTCTCTGTCTCTGTCTCTGTCTCTCTGTCTCTCTCTGTCTCTCTCTCTCTCTCTCTGTCTCTGTCTCTCTGTCTCTCTGTCTCTGTCTCTGTCTCTCTCTCTCTGTCTCTGTCTCTCTCTCTCTCTCTCTCTGTCTCTCTCTCTCTCTGTCTCTGTCTCTGTCTCTGTCTCTGTCTCTGTCTCTCTCTCTCTCTGTCTCTGTCTCTCTCTGTCTCTGTCTCTGTCTCTCTCTGTCTCTGTCTCTGTCTCTCTCTCTCTCTAGAGGAGGGTGAGGTGTATGTGTGGGACCTGCGCAGCTCTCGGTGTGTGAGCAGGTTTTCTGATGAAGGGTGTGTTACGGGGACCTCCATCGCCGCCTCCAGAGACGGACGCTACCTGGCCTGCGGGTAAGCCCTGCCCCCTCTGCACGCTGCCCTCTGATTGGCTGATAGCTTAGCATCCACAGATCTTTCTTGTATGTTTAAGACCTTGATATCTCTAAATAATAATATATAATCAATAAAGTACTTCTTATAAATACAAATCTTTAATCCTGAGATTTGTAGTTTTTTCTTTCATAATATTTGTTGTTGTTTAGGTCTCAGTCGGGCGTGGTAAACGTTTACTCTCAGGAGGCGTGTCTCCGCTCGGATAAGCCCCGCCCCCTGAAGGCTGTGATGAACCTGCTGACCCCGGTCACCGCGCTGACCTTTAACCCCTCCTCAGAGATCCTGGCTATGGCCTCCCGCAGCGAGGACGAGGCGGTGCGCATGGTGAGGGATTCATATACTGATGGTGATGATGATGATGGTGGTGGTGATGGTGATGATGATGATCAGAATACCTTCATCAGTCCCCCTGAGGGGAAACACACATTGTTCCAGCAGAAAGAGCCACAGACTTACAAAATATTAAAGATGAAAAAATACAAAAGATTACACAATTGACTAAAGACACATCCTGTAGCTGATCAGAGGGCGGAGCAGGAGGACGTGTCTCTGTCGCTGATCAGAGGGCAGAGCAGCCAGGTGTGAGTTACTCAGGTAGAGAGCAGAGCAGGAGGACGTGTCTCTGTAGCTGATCAGAGGGCAGAGCAGCCAGGTGTGAGTTACTCAGGTAGAGAGCAGAGCAGGAGGACGTGTCTCTGTAGCTGATCAGAGGGCAGAGCAGGAGGACGTGTCTCTGTAGCTGATCAGAGGGCAGAGCAGCCAGGTGTGAGTTACTCAGGTAGAGAGCAGAGCAGGAGGACGTGTCTCTGTAGCAGGAAGCTGCTGTTCCCTCCACTAAAGGGTTCTGGAATATTGTAAGAAACTAGAGAATGCAATTCCTGAAGAAATTGCTAGTGGGAATGCTTTATGCTGAAAAGTAATGTGTAAGAAGTGAAGAATTGAGATTGAAATGATACATGAACACTGGGGGCTTGAATGTGTGATGAGAGAAAAGAGAGTAAAAAGGCTTGGAAAAGCAGCAGAATATTTGAACTGCAAACCTTTGAACTAACTTGATGGTGAATGATCTGTCGCCATGGCAACGGCATTTGAAGAAATCTCAAAACTGTCCCGTAGATGTCTTCACGGCTGGACTGTTAGCACACGTGAAGTTTTAGCACTTTTTGACAATTTTCATAGGAGTTATAGCAATATCGTGTTTTATTGCAAGGGATGCGTTGCCATGGCAACAGCTTTTGAGGAAAACTCACTAATGGTATATAGACATGTTGAGGGCTGGACCATTAACTGTCATCTGAAGTCTGGTGGTGTTTGGATCATTTGCATAGGTATCACGACAACATCGTGTTTTATGGCGAGGGATGCGTTTCCATGGAAACAGCTTATGGTGAGATCTCAGATTTGGCGTAGAGCGGTTGAGGCATGGACCGGTGATATACAAGCGAAGTTTGGGGACGATCGGACCGTGTCCATTGGAGTTACAGCGACATCGTGCTTCATGGCGAGTGGTCTGTCGCCATGGCAACGGCATTTGAAGAAATCTCAAAACTGTCTCGTAGATGTCTTCACGGCTGGACTGTTAGCACACATGTGAAGTTTGAGCACTTTTTAAACAGAGAGAGAGAGAGAGAGAGAGATTTGACTGCTGTCAGTTGGAGCGATGACATCATCGTGTTCCATTACACAGGTGTTTATAGTTGAGCTAACGAGCTCTGTAGAGATCAAAGGTTTGCATTGTTCTGAATGACAGATAAACCTCTTACATGTGAACGTTTTGTGGAAGAACGATAACAGATATCTGTGAAATTTCAAAACCTGAAGCATGTCAAGGAAGTTGAGTATCTGAAGTGTAATTTTTGTGTACTTTCGGGTTAATAATGTGGCCTTTTTGGCAGTTTAACTAAAGGTGTGCGGCTGCTGCTGTGAGGAAATATCTGCCTGAAATTACAATGGGCTTTAATGGAGACATGTTGAACGTTTTTGTCACTTCATGCCCTCAAGAGGCATTTTGTTTAATTATTTTTTGCTTAATTATTTGTCATTTTTCAAGCTACGAGATGTTTTCCTACGTTTGTCATGAAAAGTTATGTCTCAGGAATGTAGGGTTTGGGCACATTTCAAGATTTCCTACCCTCTAGCTGTGACATCACGCACTCTAGTTAATGTTAAAATCTGAAGAAAGCCTCTTTAACAAGGTCTGAACAATGTTTAATATCTCTAAAAGTAAGAATCAGATTTAAAAGTTGTGTTACACGGATAATGTCAGAAAGATGTGCAACATTTTAAAGTTGGAATGAGGTTTCTGAGTGAAAGTATGAAGGAACAGTTAGCAGTTGAAGTCGCATGAAGATTTGTTGAAGTCTGAAGAATATCTCCATTGACTTCAATGTTAAAAATATGATGTATTATGGGATGTATCTCTGGAATTATGAAAGTTATGAATGATAAAAGTAATAGCCTGCGATTCCCGACCGAGCTGAACGTTTTGATGTTTGAACGGAGTTTCTGCGATGTTGAATGTGGGAGGAGAAGACGGACAAAATAAGTCGGAATAATAATAAACCTTTTGTCCGTAGCATAACATATAAGGTCTGTGGAAAGTGAACCTGTTTGATAAATGCACGTTTTGTTCAGCCGGATCATCTCCACATGTCTTCTTTTATAATGTTCTAATCATAAATCTAGTCGCCAGAAGCTAAATGCTAACGTTATGCTATAAAGGAGCTACAGCCGAGTCCAGCAGCACGACTTCAACGTCACGCCAACTTCAGATCCATATTCAAACACACAGATTCTAAACTGTACGAGTTGAAGCGTTTGTTTGAACAGTTTGCAGGAGGCAGGGACTTGCTTTCAAGCAGAACAGAAACTAACTTAGAGGAGTGTTCACGTGTTCGGCGTAATGACGTACAACGACCTCCACGACTTCTGTAGTCCTATTCAGCCACTTGGTAACAACCATCGTTTTTCAGACACGTCAACTCTTCAGAAATCACCAGTGGGGTCACTGCTGATGGATTTAATGTCCTCGAACAAAACGTGATCCGTCTCTTCAATGTGTCTCAACCACAGACCTTATTTCAGCTATTTTCCTAAACCCTATGGAGAGATCCCATTGGCTCTGAGACGAGGGAACAGGAAGTGGTGAAATGCTGACTCACTTCCTGGTTTTAGGACTCATTCCTTCACCACTCTATATACGGCATATATATATATATATATATATATATTGCACATATTTGGTATTTAACAACAAGGGGTGTTATAGGATGATGGGTGATGATGATGATGATGATGATGATGATGATGATATTAACCCCCCCTCCCCCCCCCCTCCAGCTTCACCTCCCCTCCCTCAGTGTTTTCTCGAACTTCCCCGTCTCAAAGAGGAAGATCGTGTATCGAGCCTCGAGCCTCGACTTCTCCCCTCACAGCGGCTTCTTCTCATTGGCCAACAACAAGGGACACGCCCCTCTCTTCAGGTCAGCCAATCAGCTGCTTTGTGTTCACGATATAGCTGTACTACCTGTGTGTGCCACTAGGGGGTCGGTAGGTTTGAAATAAAGCTAAACTGTCCTTATCTGGTAATAATTAAAACTTCAGGAAAATTAAAAATATCCAATAAAAATATCAATAACTAAATAAAAGTTCTTCCAGATTTAAACATAAAATAAAAATACAACTCAAAGATTGAATTAGAAATGTTTTATTAATAATATTATATTATATTTTGAGTAAATACAAATTAAGAAATGTTTTATTTAGAATTATAATAATTTATAATTATATTTTCCATAGTTAGCTGACGTTGGTTAACAGACGGGGAAAATGTAAAATAATATTTAAGTTTTTAGTCGTAGAAACATCAGGGCAGCTTTTTAAAACTGTTATTTTATATTAATTCATTGTGTGTGTGTGTGTGTGTGTGTGTGTGTGTGTGTGTGTGTGTGTGTGTGTGTGTGTGTGTGTGTGTGTGTGTGTGTGTGTGGTGTGTGTGTGTGTGTGTGTGTGTGTGTGTGTGTGTGGTGTGTGTGTGTGTGTGTGTGTGTGTGTGTGTGTGTGTGTGTGTGTGTGTGTGTGTGTGTGTGTGTGTGTGTGTGTGTGTGTGTGTGTGTGTGTGTGTAGGCTGCTGCATTACAAAGACTTCTGAGGCCCGCTGATCATCTGGAGGAGGGAGAGCAGATCTGATGAACATCCTGTTTATTTTGTATTTCTGTATGAATCCATCTTATAAAGACATTCAAACTATGAACGTGTGTAACTGTGTTTCACCAAGAGGAAGCAGGGGGACTGTTAGCTTAGCCTAGCCTAGCTTAGCTTAGCCTAGCCTAGCTTAGCTTCATTAACCTGTTAAACCCGGCAACAGAACTACGGGCTTTTTTTTGTCTCGGACAGTTTACAGGTAGGGTTTCCCACTAAGGTACCGGGTGCTGCAGTGGAATGTTCTACTGCAACCCCCCCCACACAGTGCACCTGCAACCCCCCCCCCCCACACAGTGCAACCCGCATATAGTATTTCATAACTGTATTTCATTTCTTACTCTTATATTCAGGCACGCGGGAAGGGGGAGCCCCCCCCCCCTGGCTGGAGCCGCATATTGGTGTCAGATTAGAAATGTTGAGTTTCTGTAAATCAATCTTAATTTCAAACCTTTATTGATCCAGGTGAATCCCATTGAGATCATTGATCTCTTTTTCAAGGGAGACCAGAGGCCTGTACTACGAAGCTGGATCAGAGCTCCGTGTGCGGAGTTTAAAGATCAAGTCATATTACAGGATAGAGGAAATACAGAAAAACTGCCGTTGCAGGAAAGACGGCCGGCAAAAATCACCTGACTGTGTGAACGTGAACATTAATAGAATATCCCCTCCCATCTTCAGAGCAATCTGACTATTATAACATTAGCGTTAAGAAAGCTTACTTAAATATCTGCCACAACATAAGTAACCGGATCAGAGTAACATTAAGTACAGTCCGCGGCACTGTGAGTGCAGACGTCGATGTGTCCCATTATCATTCATATCATATCACATCATAATGTATCATATATCTCCTTATCTGAGTCAGCTGTGCCGTATCTGGCCGTGCAACACTCACAGTGTCACATACTGGATGCAGAAGTATTATTTTAAGCAACACATTAAGTTGACGAAACACTCGAGTCAAATGTAATGAAAGTCAGATCGTGTCTTAGACGGAGCAGTGATATCATAAACCTGTTAATGTACGCATTCAAACACTTTTTCTGTTACCAGCTGTATTCACCTTGCAGGTGCAGCTATGTGGCTTTGATCCTGGATAAAGTGTTTAAGTCATGGATGTTTAAAGTTTAACTTCTTCATATTTGACTAATATTAAAGTTCACTTTTCATTCAGGAAGTATGACGCTGCGCTGTCAGTACGCTTGTCCATGTTTGTGATTGGTCGAATGCTCCAGATACCACCCCTTTCATGTGAACGCGCACCTAACTAGATAGGACACGGCTGGCTTGAGCGATCCACTTGATAACCAGCGTCGTAGTTCAGCTTAGCGAGAGCGCGTATGTTTTGGATTGGGCCAACCGGCTAACTCAAACATATCCAGGTTAGGTTGAACCAGCTTCGTAGCACAGGCCTCAGGTGAAGTAGGTTCCACATGAAACATAAAAACATAAACAGAACAATAAAAAGCACATCATACAGCATCATTAGAGGGATTACAGTGTACATAACTATCCACATGAACAGGTACCAACAGCATCCAACCGAGCTTTCCAAACATTTAGCGGCACCAGATTGCTCAGTTTCCATTTCAATTGCAGACTGTTCCAAGACAGAGGAGCCGCACATCTAAAAGCTATCTGCCCTAAATAATAATAAATAATAGTTATTGTTCATTACAGTTTCTGAATATTTGTGAATATTTCTGGGTGTTGCCATCTGTACGTGGCGGCGCTGCATTCTTTACGCTACTTACGTTGCTATGGTTACGGTGGCCGATGCCGGCGCGCTATTTGAAATGTTCATATTGATATTTTTGTAACTCTGGCTTTGTAATAAAAAAGATTGCGAAACGAAAACAGCCAAGCGTCGCAGCTTTTGGATTCACAAGCAAAGAAGCGAAGGAGTCTAAAAATGACAACGTGAACGGAACTACTTTTAGCCGGCTGTAAGCGGCGTTAGGGTCGAGTTTGGCAGCTCCACCCCGAGGGAGAGGCCTGCCTCTGCTGACTGCCTTTTGACCGGACACAGGGAAGATGGAGTGGAATGAAAGCTATCCCTGGCTTTTCAAAACAAATACAAAATGGATGTGAGATTTGCAAAGAGGCAAAACGTATATTGATCTCCCTGGAGCTCGCAGATCCTCCGGAGTGCACCTTTCACAGGAATGGGTTCAGGGGGAAGTCCGCAGTCATCAACAGAAGAACCTGCGGGAAAAGATATAAGCACCATGAGAGCCAGGCACACGGAAAAGAGATCGAGATTTCGGAGATGAGAAAAAAAGATGTCCTTCCAAACAAGGTATTGGCAATCAATGTTGATCTGATGCAGGAAACACACACATCTCTCTGTCTGTGGTGGCCAACAAACACACACATCTCTCTGTCTGTGGTGGCCAACAAACACACACATCTCTCTGTCTGTGGTGGCCAACAAACACACACATCTCTCTGTCTGTGGTGGCCAACAAACACACACATCTCTCTGCCTGTGGTGGCCAACAACACACACACTCTCTGTCTGTGGGGCCAAACAAACACACATCTCTCTGTCTGTGGTGGCCAACAACACACCACATCTCTCTGCCTGTGGTGGCCAACAAAACACAACATCTCTCTGTCTGTGGTGGCCAACAAACAAACACATTCTCTGTTCTGTGGTGGCCAACAAACACCCACATCTCTCTGTCTGTGGTGGCCAACAAACACACACATCTCTCTGTCTGTGGTGGCCAACAAACACACACATCTCTCTGCCTGTGGTGGCCAACAAAACACCACACATCTCTCTGTCTGTGGTGGCCAACAACACAACCATCTCTCTGCCTGTGGTGGCCAACAAACACACAATCTCTCTGTCTGTGGCTGTGGTGTGGCCAACAAACACACACATCTCTCTGCCTGTGGTGTGGCCAACAAACACACACATCTCTCTGCCTGTGGTGGCCAACAAACACACACACATCTCTCTGTCTGTGGTGGCCAACAAACACACACACATCTCTCTGTCTGTGGTGGCCAACAAACACACACATCTCTCTGCCTGTGGTGGCCAACAAACACACACACATCTCTCTGTCTGTGGTGTGGCCAACAAACACACACATCTCTCTGCCTGTGGTGGCCAACAAACACACACATCTCTCTGTCTGTGGTGTGGCCAACAAACACACACATCTCTCTGTCTGTGGTGGCCAACAAACACACACACATCTCTCTGTCTGTGGTGGCCAACAAACACACACACATCTCTCTGTCTGTGGTGGCCAACAAACACACACATCTCTCTGCCTGTGGTGGCCAACAAACACACACACATCTCTCTGTCTGTGGTGGCCAACAAACACACACATCTCTCTGTCTGTGGTGGCCAACAAACACACACACATCTCTCTGTCTGTGGTGGCCAACAAACACACACACATCTCTCTGTCTGTGGTGGCCAACAAACACACACATCTCTCTGTCTGTGGTGGCCAACAAACACACACACATCTCTCTGCCTGTGGTGGCCAACAAACACACACATCTCTCTGTCTGTGGTGGCCAACAAACACACACATCTCTCTGTCTGTGGTGGCCAACAAACACACACATCTCTCTGTCTGTGGTGGCCAACAAACACACACACATCTCTCTGCCTGTGGTGGCCAACAAACACACACACATCTCTCTGTCTGTGGTGGCCAACAAACACACACACATCTCTCTGTCTGTGGTGGCCAACAAACACACACACATCTCTCTGTCTGTGGTGGCCAACAAACACACACACATCTCTCTGTCTGTGGTGGCCAACAAACACACACACATCTCTCTGTCTGTGGTGGCCAACAAACACACCACATC
This sequence comes from Trematomus bernacchii, assembly GCF_902827165.1. NCBI lineage: Eukaryota > Metazoa > Chordata > Actinopteri > Perciformes > Nototheniidae > Trematomus > Trematomus bernacchii. The sequence goes on along the minus strand of NW_022988048.1, from coordinate 26,939 downwards.
TCTCTGTCTGTGGTGGCCAACAAACACACACACATCTCTCTGCCTGTGGTGGCCAACAAACACACACATCTCTCTGCCTGTGGTGGCCAACAAACACACACACATCTCTCTGCCTGTGGTGGCCAACAAACACACACATCTCTCTGCCTGTGGTGGCCAACAAACACACACATCTCTCTGTCTGTGGTGTGGCCAACAAACACACACATCTCTCTGTCTGTGGTGGCCAACAAACACACACATCTCTCTGCCTGTGGTGGCCAACAAACACACACATCTCTCTGTCTGTGGTGGCCAACAAACACACACACATATCTCTCTGTCTGTGGTGGCCAACAAACACACACATCTCTCTGCCTATGGTGGCCAACAAACACACACATCTCTCTGCCTGTGGTGGCCAACAAACACACACATCTCTCTGTCTGTGGTGGCCAACAAACACACACACATCTCTCTGTCTGTGGTGGCCAACAAACACACACATCTCTCTGCCTGTGGTGGCCAACAAACACACACATCTCTCTGCCTGTGGTGGCCAACAAACACACATCTCTCTGCCTGTGGTGGCCAAACAAACACACACACATCTCTCTGTCTGTGGTGGCCAACAAACACACACATCTCTCTGCCTGTGGTGGCCAACAAACACACACATCTCTCTGCCTGTGGTGGCCAACAAACACACACATCTCTCTGCCTGTGGTGGCCAACAAACACACACATCTCTCTGCCTGTGGTGGCCAACAAACACACACATCTCTCTGCCTGTGGTGGCCAACAAACACACATCTCTCTGCCTGTGGTGGCCAACAAACACACACACATCTCTCTGCCTGTGGTGGCCAACAAACACACACATCTCTCTGCCTGTGGTGGCCAACAAACACACACACATCTCTCTGCCTGTGGTGGCCAACAAACACACACATCTCTCTGCCTGTGGTGGCCAACAAACACACACACATCTCTCTGTCTGTGGTGGCCAACAAACACACACATCTCTCTGTCTGTGGTGGCCAACAAACACACACACATCTCTCTGCCTATGGTGGCCAACAAACACACACATCTCTCTGTCTGTGGTGGCCAACAAACACACACACATCTCTCTGCCTGTGGTGGCCAACAAACACACACATCTCTCTGTCTGTGGTGGCCAACAAACACACACATCTCTCTGCCTGTGGTGGCCAACAAACACACACATCTCTCTGTCTGTGGTGTGGCCAACAAACACACACATCTCTCTGTCTGTGGTGGCCAACAAACACACACATCTCTCTGCCTGTGGTGGCCAACAAACACACACATCTCTCTGTCTGTGGTGTGGCCAACAAACACACACATCTCTCTGTCTGTGGTGTGGCCAACAAACACACACATCTCTCTGTCTGTGGTGGCCAACAAACACACACATCTCTCTGCCTGTGGTGTGGCCAACAAACACACACATCTCTCTGTCTGTGGTGTGGCCAACAAACACACACATCTCTCTGTCTGTGGTGGCCAACAAACACACACATCTCTCTGCCTGTGGTGTGGCCAACAAACACACACATCTCTCTGTCTGTGGTGTGGCCAACAAACACACACATCTCTCTGTCTGTGGTGTGGCCAACAAACACACACATCTCTCTGTCTGTGGTGGCCAACAAACACACACACATCTCTCTGTCTGTGGTGGCCAACAAACACACACATCTCTCTGTCTGTGGTGTGGCCAACAAACACACACATCTCTCTGTCTGTGGTGTGGCCAACAAACACACACACATATCTCTCTGTCTGTGGTGGCCAACAAACACACACACATCTCTCTGTCTGTGGTGGCCAACAAACACACACACATCTCTCTGTCTGTGGTGGCCAACAAACACACACACATCTCTCTGTCTGTGGTGGCCAACAAACACACACATCTCTCTGTCTGTGGTGT
>NW_022988048.1:7500-20000 GCF_902827165.1 Trematomus bernacchii | reverse complement strand
CTTCAGTGAGGAACAGCTGACTCGGGTTTGAGTCATCACTATCGATCAGGAGAGACGTCAGACATCAGAGAGTTGAGCTCAGACTCAGGAGGAGCCAGAGAGTTTAGAGAACATCTGATCATCAGCAGGGCCGGCCCTAGACTTTTGGGGGCCCTAAGCGAGCTTTGGCTTGGGGGCCCCCCTCACTCTAGCGCGTTCTCACTACACACAACACGGAACCAACTTTTGTCTTATGATGTTAGCATAAGCACACATATTGTATACATAAGCATGTAAACACCGTGGACCTAACATCCTCTTAAGTTCAAAGCATCAATCTGGTGCACTTTGAGAGCAACATTGAGAGATCTATGGATCCATCTCTCAACACCATATGAAACAGAACTGGAAACAGATTTTTCTTTATGGATATTTTACAAATCACTTAAACTGTATTCTTGTTTTGTCATATAGTATTTCATAACTGTTTTTCATTTATTCTCTCTGGCTGTCCATCTCATAATGTTCACATAGAAACTAGCTGTCAATAGGAATATCATTCAGAAGAATTATAATTTCTTGCAAAGATCTGTCACAAAAAGAGGTTGCCCATTTAAATGCAGGTGTTGTTATGGCAACGTCAGTGGCCAAACAGCCACATGTACTGCTGCAAATACGTTCAATCATGCTGTCGACACGTAAAGCAGTGGCAACTATGCCACCATTTCAGCTGACTTTTTCTCAGAAATACTGTCACATAACATCCATATCTTTCAGTGCTAGGTTGATGCTTAGCTAAGCTAACTATGAAACACTTTAACTGACAGGACTCAGGATCAACTGTGTACTGTAAGGTAGCTTCTAGCTTCATGTCGAACAGTAAGTCAACATTTCCCAGAGAGCTTTCTTTGAAATCACCAGGTAACGCTAAAAAACTTTACATTTAGATTGTATGACAAAGTGTTTATTTAATATATCTGGCTAGCTATAGCTACTTGCTAACGGTTTAGCTTACCCCGCGATTCAAAGTAACGTCAACGTAGCTGTAATTTATGCTTTGCTTACATGTTTGCATAACTTGGAAGTTTACTGGCATGTACAGACCTTGTTTACCTGGCTCGAGTGCTGGCTCTGGGGTTGTTGTGTGAGCCACCACTTGAGAATATTAGTCTTTTTTAAGAAAAAATGTTCTTATGTCCATCTTCAAAAACTCTGAGTCTGAGACTGACAGTTTATTTTAAACATTGTCACAGCTCACAGGATAGGTACCTGTCAGCCAATAAGACAGATGTTTATTTCCATTCAACTCTCTGGTTGGTCTGGTGTCTTGCCTCTGTTGCATTCACTGAACACGGGAAATTACAATCCTGCCATCCTCTCATGATGAGGTTCAGGTAAAGCACGTTTAATGTATTATATTTTTGACTCAATAATATAATACATGACTTTGAGAGTAGGCAATCTAGGCATATTAACACAATTAATTAAACATACTTATCACGGCGACGGTGTACTGAGATTATTATTATTTTATTCATTTTTTTGTTGTTGTTGCTAGGGGGCCCCTTAGTGGTTGCGGGGCCCTAAGCGGCCGCTTATGTCGCTTAATGGGTCGGGCCGGCTCTGGGGGTAGACTTCAAACAGAGGGGGACTCATTCAGATACAAATACTTTTCAGAAAGTTCCAGAATCCTGACTTTTTTTCACATCAAAAACTACAAATTCTGTAAAAAATAAAACATCGGAATCATTTTTCTCAGAGTTCTGACAAAAGTTGTCACCTCTTCTTCTTCTTCGGAGAATATCGGGAAAAAAAAGATTTCCCAGAATATTCTTTCCACAAATTCTAGAAAAAACTTTATTTTTCTCAAAATGTTGCCTTTTTTAAAGAATTTAGAAAAAATTCAGAATTCTGACTTTTTTCTCAGAACAGAAAAAAAACACATTAATTCTGAGAATTAATGGATTTCAGAATTTATATATTTTTCTCAGATATCAACATTTGTTCTACATGTGACCCGGATCCTCTTCAGATATTCACTTTCAGCCTTTTCTCAAAATGTTCAGAATATCACACTTTACTTCAGATATTAATGTCTCTCTCTCTCTCTCTCTCTCTCTCTCTGTCTCTGTCTCTGTCTCTGTCTCTGTCTCTGTCTCTCGTCTCTGTCTCTGTCTCTGTCTCTGTCTCTGTCTCTGTCTCTGTCTCTCTCTCTCTCCTCTCAGATGATGGCTGAGGCTCCAGATCTGTTCTCTGAGCAGGAGCTAACCTGCTCCATCTGTCTGGACCTGTTTGATGAACCAGTTTCTACTCCATGTGGACACAACTTCTGCCAGGTAACACACACACACGCATGCACGAACACACACACGCACACACACACACACGCACGAACACACACGCACGAACACACACACACACACACGCACGAACACACACACACACGAACACACACACACACGCACGAACACACGCACACACACACACGAACAAACACTCGCACACACACAAACACACGCACACACACGAACACACACACACACACACACACACACGCACAAACACACCATGGATGTATAATAAGAACTGGATACAGCGTGAGAGGCAGAGCCTCATTCATTCCTATGAGAGCTGCTCATTGGCGCATGAAGATAAAATGGCCCAACTTTTGAGAGAGCGAAACGTCACAGATTACCCAGCATGCCTGAGAAGTACCTGTATGTGCGCTCATTGCGCATGCGCAACTTTATCAAGCACGTCAATTTGTACACGTAACAGCACCGCGCGTTCATGATAGCATGGTACTGGATTGTTATATGATGGATTTGATATTAACGAGGCGGCAGTTAGCAGCTAGCGGCTAGCTAGTAATTATGCTAATTTACACATCAATCGTTATGTACTTTTATATTACGCTGTAACAGGATCTAGTGATATCCAAGCAACAGAGCTTCATTTAGTGGGAATGCTGATACAGCATTCCCACTTTAAAATGTTACACATCTTTCTGACATTATTCGTGTAACACAACTTTTAAATCTGATTCTTACTTTTAGAGATATTAAACATTGTTCAGACCTTGGTAAAGAGGCTTTCTTCAGATTTTAACATTAACTAGAGTGCGTGATGTCACAGCTAGAGGGTAGGAAATCTTGAAATGTGCCTTCATATTTCTTTTTAAAACTGCCATAATTCCCAAACCCTACATTCCTGAGACATCATTTTTCATGACAAACGTAGGAAAACATCTCGTAGCTTGAAAAATGACAAATAATTAAACAAAATGCCTCTTGAGGGCATGAAGTGACAAAAACGTTCAACATGTCTCCATTAAAGCCCATTGTAATTTCAGGCAGATATTTCCTCACAGCAGCAGCCGCACACCTTTAGTTAAACTGCCAAAAAGGCCACATTATTAACCCGAAAGTACACAAAAATTACACTTCAGATATTCAACTTCCTTGACATGCTTCACGCTTTGAAATGTCACCAATATCTGTTATCGTTCTTCCACAAAACGTTCACATGTAAGAGGTTTATCTCTCATTCAGAACAATGCAAATGCTCTCCTCTCACTGATTACTGCACGTTGACACGTCGTTAGCTCAACTATAAACACCTGTGTCATGGAACACGATGATGTCATCACTCCAACTGACATGCTCAGAGCAACAGACTTCAGATAATGGTTAATGGTCTGGCCCTCAACAGCTCTACGTCAATTATGGCGTCTCATCATATGCCGTTTCTATGGAAACGCATCCCTCGCCATGAAACACGATGTCGCTGTAACTCCAATGGACACTGTCCGATCGTACCCAAACTTCGCTTGTATATCACCGGTCCATGCCTCAACAGCTCTACGCCAAATCTGAGATCTCACCATAGGCTATTTCCATGGAAACGCATCCCTCGCCAAAAAACACGATGTTGTCGTAACTGATATGAAAATGGTCTAAACACCACCAGACTTCAGATAATGGTTAATGGTCCAGCCTTCAACATGTCTGTGCCATTGGTGAGTTTTCCTCAAATGCCGTTGGCATGGCAACACAATGCTCGCCATGAAACACAGTTTTCTCATAACTTCAGTGAAAATGCTCCAAACAGCCCAAAACTTCACAGGTTTGGTAACGATGCAACCATCAACATATCTAAGCGTATTATGGGGTGTCATCAAATGCCGTTGCCATGGCGACAGATCATTCGCCATCAAGTTAGTTCAATAGTTTGCAGTTCAAATATTCTGCTGCTTTTCCAAGCCTTTTTACTTTCTTTTCTCTCATCACACATTCAAGCCCCCAGTGTTCATGTATCATTTCAATCTCAATTCTTCACTTTCTTCTTACACATTACATTTCAGCATAGCAGTTCAGCGTCAGCTTTTCAGCATAAAGCATTCCCACTAGCAATTTCTTCAGGAATTGCATTCTCTAGTTTAGCATGATACTTGTGTGGGTTGTACTTGAAACCACTTGGTAATATATAATATATATGTATTTTGAGTTATGATCAATTGTGAGTTAAATCTTTATCTAAAAAGTAAAGCTGATGATGGATTACTGTGGTGGAGTTAAAATAACAATAGTCTATTTCTCTTTGAAATGTGATGGAGTAAAAGGATAGTAACTAAGATTATTCATGTTACGTACCCAACAAGTAACTAAAACGTATAGTACTTGAAGGAAAGGTGTACAATGTTTCCATAAATACCAATATCACACACTACAACACAGACTATAACACCCCTTGTTGTTAAATACTAACCATCTGCAATATATTTGTAATTACACTTTCGTAGAGCTTTGACTTTTTCAGCTGAATAAATATTATAACTCGATGGTTTTGTTCAGCATTGAGCTCACTGTTGAGCTTTATGTTGTGCCTTCTCCTGTGCTCTGAAATCAAAATGTGGATAAGCATAAAACAACACTAAAATAAACACGACAATACAACTTGTTATTTGTTTTTTGACAACAAAGGTTGTTCATTTGTGTGTATAAATATACAACACAGGCTTCATATACAATTATAATTAATACAACTGTTAATTTGATTAGAGCTTTGAAACATATATCTTTATTGATATATGTATAAGTATGACGACTTCCCCGGGCGATATCATATGGTATAGCGAATGAATCAAACTGGTTCAAAACGCGTTGTGCCCACATGCAAAGGTTGTACGCTCTGGCTTATCCCTGCATGGTATTATATCTCTCTAGGTCGTCCTCAGACGAGCCCTCCATCGTCGCTTCCAGTCATCCCGGTTCTCCATAGATCTGGCCAGTTCATTGGTACTTTATATAGTCATAGCAAACAGCTACGTTCAACTCCTTTAATGGTATATTGCAAGTGCAATAAGAAGCTACAGGGACGTTAATCTACGTCGGTAATATTAACTTTGTTTAATACAACATTTACGGTACAAGATTTAATCATACAGCCCATGTAGTATAATATTTTACAAATGATGAATTACAGCAAACATATGCAATATATCCATTATTACAGCTCCGTGGGCTGGCAGTAAGGTGATATGGGTCCGTTCTTATTGTGCATCCATGGGTAAAGATAAACGCATGTAGTGCTGAACACGTAACATGAACGTGCCGGGCGGCGCGGTCCCGTGGGTTAGATGCGCATTCATAATGCAGAGGGAAATAACTCGCAGAATAACGTTATTAGCACATTTTACAACTTGAGGAACGAATGTTTTTAATAAGGGCTATACAAGTGTTCATACTGGGTAGTTTATTTAGTTTAAAAAAAATTATCCAACGATTTACAGACCACTCTTTCCCCATGTAAGTCAATGGGAAAAAGTGTTTCCGGGCCTGGCAACCAAAAGGAAGTGTAGTACCGCCGTTTGGCCACTACGAATATTTTCAACACACACACACACACACACACACACACACACACACACTCACTGAAAAATAACAAAAATAAGTGTAAATATCTATATTGTGATCTAATCTCTTCTCCTCCTCCTATTATCTCTTCTTCCTCCTCCTCCTCCTCCTCCTCTCTCCTCTTCCCCCTCCTCCTCCTCTCAGGTGTGTATAGGAGGATATTGGGCGTCCTCCTCTCTTTGCACCTGTCCTCTGTGTAAGCGTGAGTTTGAAGAGCGCCCTCAGCTCAGCGTGAACAAAGTCTTCGCTCTGATAGCAGATAAATATAAAGTTGGTCATTATGGAGCTGCCGGGCCGCCTGTGTTGCTAGGTAACGGTACGCCTGTACTCCCGGGCGCCAAGGCGATGCCCCCCGGTGGTGACAGCACGGAGGTGGTGTGGTGTGATGTGTGTACGGGGGGCAAGCAGCTGGCCGTCAGCTCCTGCCTCACCTGCACCGCCTCGTACTGCAGAGAGCACCTGCAGCCTCACCTGAGCTCCGCTTTCTACTCCAAACACCCTCTGATGGAGCCGCTGGAGGCCCTGAAGGGGCGGACCTGCAGGACGCACCGCCGCCTAATGGAGGTGAGGGGCATTACACTCATATATACACACAGTAACACACATTAACCTGCAGGACGCACCGCCGCCTAATGGAGGTGAGGGGCATTACACTCATATATACACACAGTAACACACATTAACCTGCAGGACGCACCGCTGCCTGCTGGAGGTGAGGGGCATTACACTCATATATACACACAGTAACACACACTAACGTGCAGTACGCACCGCCGCCTAATGGAGGTGAGGGGCATTACACTCATATATACACACAGTAACACACACTAACCTGCAGTACGCACCGCTGCCTGCTGGAGGTGAGGGGCATTACACTCATATATACACATAGTAACACACATTAACCTGCAGGACGCACCGCTGCCTGCTGGAGGTGAGGGGCATTACACTCATATATACACACAGTAACACACACTAACGTGCAGTACGCACCGCCGCCTAATGGAGGTGAGGGGCATTACACTCATATATACACACAGTAACACACACTAACCTGCAGTACGCACCGCTGCCTGCTGGAGGTGAGGGGCATTACACTCATATATACACACAGTAACACACATTAACCTGCAGGACGCACCGCTGCCTAATGGAGGTGAGGGGCATTACACTCATATATATACACACAGTAACACACACTAACGTGCAGTACGCACCGCCGCCTAATGGAGGTGAGGGGCATTACACTCATATATACACACAGTAACACACACTAACCTGCAGGACGCACCGCTGCCTAATGGAGGTGAGGGGCATTACACTCATATATACACACAGTAACACACATTAACCTGCAGGACGCACCGCTGCCTAATGGAGGTGAGGGGCATTACACTCATATATACACACAGTAACACACACTAACGTGCAGTACGCACCGCCGCCTAATGGAGGTGAGGGGCATTACACTCATATATACACACAGTAACACACACTAACCTGCAGTACGCACCGCTGCCTGCTGGAGGTGAGGGGCATTACACTCATATATACACACAGTAACACACATTAACCTGCAGGACGCACCGCTGCCTAATGGAGGTGAGGGGCATTACACTCATATATACACACAGTAACACACACTAACGTGCAGTACGCACCGCCGCCTAATGGAGGTGAGGGGCATTACACTCATATATACACACAGTAACACACACTAACGTGCAGTACGCACCGCCGCCTAATGGAGGTGAGGGGCATTACACTCGTATATACACACAGTAACACACATTAACGTGCAGTACGCACCGCCGCCTAATGGAGGTGAGGGGCATTACACTCGTATATACACACAGTAACACACACTAACGTGCAGTACGCACCGCCGCCTAATGGAGGTGAGGGGCATTACACTCATATATACACACAGTAACACACACTAACCTGCAGTACGCACCGCTGCCTGCTGGAGGTGAGGGGCATTACACTCATATATACACACAGTAACACACACTAACCTGCAGGACGCACCGCTGCCTAATGGAGGTGAGGGGCATTACACTCATATATACACACAGTAACACACACTAACGTGCAGTACGCACCGCCGCCTAATGGAGGTGAGGGGCATTACACTCATATATACACACAGTAACACACATTAACCTGCAGGACGCACCACTGCCTAATGGAGGTGAGGGGCATTACACTCATATATACACACAGTAACACACACTAACGTGCAGTACGCACCGCTGCCTAATGGAGGTGAGGGGCATTACACTCATATATACACACAGTAACACACACTAACCTGCAGGACGCACCGCTGCCTAATGGAGGTGAGGGGCATTACACTCATATATACACACAGTAACACACATTAACCTGCAGTACGCACCACTGCCTAATGGAGGTGAGGGGCATTACACTCATATATACACACAGTAACACACACTAACCTGCAGGACGCACCGCTGCCTAATGGAGGTGAGGGGCATTATACTCATATATACACACAGTAACACACATTAACCTGCAGTACGCACCACTGCCTAATGGAGGTGAGGGGCATTACACTCGTATATACACACATTAACGTGCAGTACGCACCGCCGCCTAATGGAGGTGAGGGGCATTACACTCATATATACACACAGTAACACACACTAACGTGCAGTACGCACCGCTGCCTAATGGAGGTGAGGGGCATTACACTCATATATATACACACAGTAACACACATTAACCTGCAGTACGCACCACTGCCTAATGGAGGTGAGGGGCATTACACTCGTATATACACACAGTAACACACATTAACGTGCAGTACGCACCGCCGCCTAATGGAGGTGAGGGGCATTACACTCATATATACACACAGTAACACACACTAACGTGCAGTACGCACCGCTGCCTAATGGAGGTGAGGGGCATTACACTCATATATACACACATTAACACACACTAACCTGCAGGACGCACCGCTGCCTAATGGAGGTGAGGGGCATTACACTCATATATACACACTGTAACACACATTAACCTGCAGGACGCACCGCCGCCTAATGGAGGTGAGGGGCATTACACTCATATATACACACAGTAACACACACTAACCTGCAGGACGCACCGCCGCCTAATGGAGGTGAGGGGCATTACACTCATATATACACACAGTAACACACACTAACCTGCAGTACGCACCGCCGCCTAATGGAGGTGAGGGGCATTACACTCATATATACACACAGTAACACACATTAACCTGCAGTACACACCACTGCCTAATGGAGGTGAGGGGCATTACACTCGTATATACACACAGTGACACACACTAACGTGCAGTACGCACCGCTGCCTAATGGAGGTGAGGGGCATTACACTCATATATACACACAGTAACACACATTAACCTGCAGTACACACCACTGCCTAATGGAGGTGAGGGGCATTACACTCATATATACACACAGTAACACACATTAACCTGCAGTACGCACCGCCGCCTAATGGAGGTGAGGGGCATTACACTCATATATACACACAGTAACACACATTAACCTGCAGTACGCACCGCCGCCTAATGGAGGTGAGGGGCATTACACTCGTATATACACACAGTAACACACATTAACCTGCAGGACGCACCGCTGCCTAATGGAGGTGAGGGGCATTACACTCATATATACACACAGTAACACACATTAACCTGCAGGACGCACCGCCGCCTAATGGAGGTGAGGGGCATTACACTCATATATACACACAGTAACACACATTAACCTGCAGGACGCACCGCCGCCTAATGGAGGTGAGGGGCATTACACTCATATATACACACAGTAACACACATTAACCTGCAGGACGATCCACCGCCTAATGGAGGGAGCACACCCATATTAATCATTAGGGATGAAATGCTGACTCATGTTAGGTTTGAGGACTCATTCCTGCACCTCTCTGTTTTGATAATTTATGAATAGGTCCTGAACTTGTTGATAACCTCCCGATGTGTTCACTTGTCCAGGTTTACTGTCGGACATGTCAGCGCTGCATCTGTGCCATCTGTGTCCTGGAGGAACATCGAATTCACAAAACTGTCTCGGTTCAGACGGAGAGACTCGGCAAACAGGTAGAGATCACTGTCACTGTCACTGAGACGGTTCATGACTGAATGATTACAGTGTGTCCTCCTCTGTTCAGAAACATGTGGCGAGGACGGAGCAGGAGATCCTCAACCGGATCAGAGAGAAGGAGCTTCATGTGACGGAGCTGAAGAGGAAGCTGGAGGCAGTCAAGGTCTCTCTCTCTCTCTCTCTCTTTATCATATAGTGTGCTTTGGAGTCAAGGTCTCTCTCTCTCTCTCTCTTTATCAAAAAGTGTGCTATGGAGTCAAGGTCTCTCTCTCTCTCTCTTTATCATATAGTGTGTTCTGGAGAATGACCCGTTAAGTCTCAGTCAGAGTTACACAGAATAATGAGTTTCTCAAACTTCAGAAAGCTTCCAATTAGCTTCCTAACTGTGAGCTTCGTCTTTAAGATGATCTTTTTCCTCTAAGCTAACTATTTAAACTCTAGCTAACAATGCTCACCTGCTATCTGTCAGCTAACTCTCTCATTGAGGCTGTTCACACTTTTTACCTCACATGTTCAAGTGTTATCTTTAGCTACCGACTACAACTGTCATCTTTAGCTTCTTATTACTCCAACTTAAATTCAGGCTGTAGGCTGCTATCTGCCGGCTGTAGGCTGCTATCTGCCGGCTGTAGGCTGCTATCTGTCGGCTGTAGGCTGCTATCTGCCGGCTGTAGGCTGCTATCTGCCGGCTGTAGGCTGCTATCTGCCGGCTGTAGGCTGCTATCTGCCGGCTGTAGGCTGCTATCTGTCGGCTGTAGGCTGCTATCTGTCGGCTGTAGGCTGCTATCTGTCGGCTGTAGGCTGCTATCTGCCGGCTGTAGGCTGCTATCTGCCGGCTGTAGGCTGCTGCTATCTGCCGGCTGTAGGCTGCTGCTATCTGCCGGCTGTAGGCTGCTATCTGCCGGCTGTAGGCTGCTATCTGCCGGCTGTAGGCTGCTATCTGTCGGCTGTAGGCTGCTATCTGCCGGCTGTAGGCTGCTATCTGCCGGCTGTAGGCTGCTATCTGCCGGCTGTAGGCTGCTATCTGTCGGCTGTAGGCTGCTATCTGCCGGCTGTAGGCTGCTATCTGCCGGCTGTAGGCTGCTATCTGCCGGCTGTAGGCTGCTATCTGCCGGCTGTAGGCTGCTATCTGTCGGCTGTAGGCTGCTATCTGCCGGCTGTAGGCTGCTATCTGTCGGCTGTAGGCTGCTATCTGTCGGCTGTAGGCTGATATCTGTCGGCTGTAGGCTGATATCTGTCGGCTGTAGGCTGCTATCTGTCGGCTGTAGGCTGCTATCTGTCGGCTGTAGGCTGCTATCTGTCGGCTGTAGGCTGCTATCTGCCGGCTGTAGGCTGCTATCTGTCGGCTGTAGGCTGCTATCTGCCGGCTGTAGGCTGCTATCTGCCGGCTGTAGGGCTGCTATCTGCCGGCTGTAGGCTGCTATCTGCCGGCTGTAGGCTGCTATCTGCCGGCTGTAGGCTGCTATCTGCCGGCTGTAGGCTGCTATCTGTCGGCTGTAGGCTGCTATCTGCCGGCTGTAGGCTGCTATCTGTCGGCTGTAGGCTGCTATCTGCCGGCTGTAGGCTGCTATCTGCCGGCTGTAGGCTGCTATCTGTCGGCTGTAGGCTGATATCTGCCGGCTGTAGGCTGCTATCTGTCGGCTGTAGGCTGATATCTGCCGGCTGTAGGCTGATATCTGCCGGCTGTAGGCTGCTATCTGCCGGCTAACAGTTCCAGATGTTTCAGTGTTAATAGTAATGGTTTGTATCTGCAGAGCTACGCAGAGGGTGAGCGGGGGGAGGTGGATCAGCTGCTGGACCACCTGTCCTCAGCGCTGGACCGGGTCCGGACTCAGGTGTCGGGCGGGATCCAGAACCAGCTGGACACTGTGATGTCACAGGGGGAGGGGCTGGTGAGGCGTCTGGAGGCGGAGCTTAGCCAGCTGACGGACAGGAGAGCCACGCTGGAGGATCAGGCCGTCAGTCAGGACCACATCCTGTTCCTGCAGGTGAGAGAGTCACCTGAGAGTAGGGATGGGTATCGTTTGAAATGTATCGATTCCGATTCTGCTTATCGATTCCGGTTCTTATCGATTCCCTGTTTCGATTCCAAAATTGTAAAAGAAAGAGGTCAAACGTTTAGATAACAAAAATATCTTTATTCTTTTAAGCTTTAACTGACATTTTACAAATAAAAAATATACATGCAATACAAATGTATTGCACAATAGCTGTGCTTTATGTTAACTGAGCCTGTGGCAAGCTATCAACAGGCGTTACTCTGTGCCTTGTCTTTTTCTTTTTTAGTGTAGTGGAGCCTCACTTTAGAGCGTTTACCACGACCCATCTTTGGTGTTATGAAGTGACTGAGCTCGTGAACTGTCTACGGGGGGAGCCTCGCTGTGGGGCAACTGTGGCCCTCTGTCGCCTGTCAGCGCAACTTACATGATGCCGTTTAAAAAAATTAAGGGCGGTGCCGGCCGTCAGC
>NW_022988048.1:0-2500 GCF_902827165.1 Trematomus bernacchii | reverse complement strand
TAATATATATATATATGCAGGTGTGTGTGTGACAGTAATATATATATATATGTGCAGGTGTGTGTGTGACAGTAATATATATATATGTGCAGGTGTGTGTGTGACAGTAATATATATATATGTGCAGGTGTGTGTGTGTGACAGTAATATATATATATATGCAGGTGTGTGTGTGTGACAGTAATATATATATATATATGCAGGTGTGTGTGTGACAGTATATATATATATATATGCAGGTGTGTGTGTGTGACAGTAATATATATATATGTGCAGGTGTGTGTGTGACAGTAATATATATATATATGTGCAGGTGTGTGTGTGACAGTAATATATATATATATATGTGCAGGTGTGTGTGTGTGACAGTAATATATATATATGTGCAGGTGTGTGTGTGACAGTAATATATATATATATATGCAGGTGTGTGTGTGACAGTAATATATATATATGCAGGTGTGTGTGTGACAGTAATATATATATATATATGCAGGTGTGTGTGTGACAGTAATATATATATATGTGCAGGTGTGTGTGTGACAGTAATATATATATATATATATGCAGGTGTGTGTGTGACAGTAATATATATATATATATGCAGGTGTGTGTGTGACAGTAATATATATATATGTGCAGGTGTGTGTGTGACAGTAATATATATATATGCAGGTGTGTGTGTGACAGTAATATATATATATATATGCAGGTGTGTGTGTGTGACAGTAATATATATATATATGCAGGTGTGTGTGTGACAGTAATATATATATATATGCAGGTGTGTGTGTGACAGTATATATATATATGTGCAGGTGTGTGTGTGTGACAGTAATATATATATATATATATATGCAGGTGTGTGTGTGTGACAGTAATATATATATGTGCAGGTGTGTGTGTGACAGTAATATATATATATATGTGCAGGTGTGTGTGACAGTAATATATATATATGTGCAGGTGTGTGTGTGTGACAGTAATATATATATATATATATGCAGGTGTGTGTGTGACAGTAATATATATATATATATGCAGGTGTGTGTGTGACAGTAATATATATATATATATGTGCAGGTGTGTGACAGTAATATATATATATGTGCAGGTGTGTGTGTGTGACAGTAATATATATATATATATGTGCAGGTGTGTGTGTGTGACAGTAATATATATATATATATATGCAGGTGTGTGTGTGACAGTAATATATATATATATATGTGCAGGTGTGTGTGTGTGACAGTAATATATATATATGTGCAGGTGTGTGTGTGTGACAGTAATATATATATATATATATATGCAGGTGTGTGTGTGTGACAGTAATATATATATATATATATGCAGGTGTGTGTGTGACAGTAATATATATATATATGCAGGTGTGTGTGTGACAGTAATATATATATATATATGCAGGTGTGTGTGTGACAGTAATATATATATATATATGCAGGTGTGTGTGTGACAGTAATATATATATATATGCAGGTGTTGTGTTGACAGTAATATATATATATGTGCAGGTGTGTGTGTGACAGTAATATATATATATGTGCAGGTGTGTGTGTGACAGTAATATATATATATGTGCAGGTGTGTGTGTGACAGTAATATATATATATATATGTGCAAGTGTCTGTGTGACAGTAATATATATAGTTGGGTGGGTAGAAGGGGGTATCATGCACCCCCCTGAAATATACTTCTAATCAGCTTTTCTAGATTGGAAAAATGGTGTAGAAAACGATTAGCTATGTTAAAAAGTTGGCAAATTGTCCCACGTATATTTTTTCCCAAATTAGTGTTTATTTACCCTAAAAATCGAGTTCACTCTTTTTACACCTTTCACTATATCTCAGCCTTATTGCAGATAACTGAAAAATAAGGTATCCAGATCCATGTTTTGAGGGTCAGGAAACAAATAAAACTATTCTTAAAGTGATCACATGTGTCTGTGGCATGCTATTATGCTAATTAGTGCCGCCATTACAAGAAAATAGCATTTTAGTCTTGTACCAAGAACGGTGTATTTTGCACCGACACAGAAATATACTTATAATCAGTGTTTCCTAAGTGGAAAAAGTATGTAGAAAATGATGAGCTATGTTAAAATGTTGTCTGGATGTCCCACATGTATTTTTTATGCAAATTAGTGTCAACCATTACCAAAAAACGGAATTTCACACTTTTCACTCTATCTCAGCCAATATTGCAGATAAAAACAAATAATGTGTCTAGACCCATGTTTTGATGGTCAAAGATCACAATAAAATTCCCAAAGTGATCACATGTATCTGTGGCATGCTATGCAAATTAAGAGACGCCAATATTGCAGTACAGTAAGAACAATAAGGTGTCGAGACAGATGTTGTGTATTTAACCAATATTTATTTGTTTTGTACTAGCCTACAGCAAGGGTCAAACATCATAATAAGTATTGATGTGACTACTCTTTCCCTTCCAGATAAGCAGTCAAGGTTTGGCTCTC
>NW_022988047.1:30000-50678 GCF_902827165.1 Trematomus bernacchii | reverse complement strand
AAACATTGGTTTGACACAAACAATTAATCATTAAATATAAGCAAAACAAAGATTATGTTATTTGGAAAACATAAAAAAAATCCACAGGTACAATTAATACTAGATAACATACACATAGAAAGAGTATATGAAATGAAGTTCCTTGGTGTGGTTTAGAGCACAGCATCAGCTGGAAACCTCATGTCCCTCATGTAAAAGCTAAACTGGCTAAGACTATCGCAATATTGGGGAAAGCCAGACACATTCTGGACTACAACTCATTGTATTCTCTATATAACACACTGATATTGCCATATCTGATTTACTGTGTGGAGATTTGGGGAAACACGTACAAAACCAACCTACAGCCGTTATGCACATTACAAAAAAGGGCTATAAGAGTTATCAATAATGTTGGATATCTTGAACACACTAATGTATTATTCTTGAAGTCACACATATTGAAGTTCACTGATCTGGTTACATTTAAAACTGCACAAATCATGTACAGAGCAAGACATAATCTACTTCCTAGGAAATTAAAAACATTGTTCATAGACCGAGAGGGTGGGTATCATTTGAGAGGAAATCTACATTTGAAACAACTCTGAGAAGTATGAGTATAACAATCTGTGGGGTGATTTTATGGAATGGTTTGGAGCAGGAGTTCAAACAAAGCATAATTCAGTTTAAAAGGATGTACAGAAACACTTTTTTGGAAAACTATGAGAATGAAGAGAGGTGACTGAAGATGAGACATTATTGTGTATGTATAAATGTAAATGTAAGTAGGAATAACTTGCATAATGATTTAAAGGACAATCATTGATCAAGTAAGGGGTGGGAATTAATAAGCATTTGCTTCATCCTACTCCCTTTCGGACACATATGATTTTTTTTATTTTTTTTTTATTATTATTATTAATATGAAGACTTTTTTTGTTGAATATATAAATATTATCGTGAATGTGGATAAATACCGTATTTTAACAATACGGTATTCTGTTTTTCACATTTGTTATTTTTTTAATCTGTTCGAAATAAAGATTGAAATGAAATTGAAATGAAACAAACACTTCAGTCCATATAGTGTATAATAATATCTCTCTCTTTACCTGTGTGCTCTGTGGTGCGTTCAGGGAACCATGTGCAGTGTTATATTGACCGTGTGCTCTGTGGTGCGTTCAGGGAACCATGTGCAGTGTTATATTGACCGTGTGCTCTGTGGTGCGTTCAGGGAACCATGTGCAGTGTTATATTGACCGTGTGCTCTGTGGTGCGTTCAGGGAACCATGTGCAGTGTTATATTGACCGTGTGCTCTGTGGTGCGTTCAGGGAACCATGTGCAGTGTTATATTGACCGTGTGCTCTGTGGTGCGTTCAGGGAACCATGTGCAGTGTTATATTGACCATGTGCTCTGTGGTGCGTTCAGGGAACCATGTGCAGGGACTGCCTCTGCTCCACCTTCTGCGTCCCGTGTGTTTGGTGCCAGATGTCTCGAGAGGTTTCGGACAGGAAGCTGCCGGCCGGCCTCGGTGACCTCATCAGCCGCTGATGAAGTCATCATCCACTGCTGTGACATCACTGTGAGAGCTGCACTGCCATTGGTTGCTTCACTAATAATCCAGAGTGACTCCTAAATGTTATTTCCTGTATTCCTTGTATTTTGTCTCATATCAAACATTGGGTGAGCTCGTCTGCCGCTGATGACATCACTGTGAAGCTGTACAGTGATTGGTTAGTTTATTAATAGCCAATAACTTCCTCATTTGTGTTTACTATGTGATTTATATATTTATATTATTAGATATAGTTTCTCAAATCAGTGTATTTTATATTTTGTTCGTTTTGACTAAACTTTGTACTTCTTTTTGTTTTTTATTATATTTGTAAAATAAAAAATGACGGCTTAAATGTTTGATAAAAATCACCTGGATGTTTATTCCTCGTAATGTCCTTTATATTAACATTGGAGGAGCCTGTGACCTAAGATTTTCATGACATAACTACTCTGTAGCTATATTCGTTTGACAAATAAAGAACATTGATCAGGAATCCATCAGATCATTCAGTTGGGATCAGTGGCGTACCCAGGAATGATTGTGTGGGTGGGCCTGGAGAAATGTAGGTGGGCCAGGGGGAGACTTATTAAGCGTGGGGTCTGAGCTGAAACTTCATTCATGATTTTATTTATTTTTTAATGCACTAATTAAACATAAGCCTAAGCTAGCAATGAAAACTAAAACACAGGCCTCAGAATGTAAAAGTGACTTCCACCTGACTGGCTCGGCGGCCACAGGTTGTTTATCCTTGGCAGTCCACAGTGGGCACACACTGAGTGTTTTCATATTCAGCACATGTGCACACGCTTCACTGCAGACCTCAAGAAGAAATAAGACTTTCATTCACTCACGGCAAAACTTACTTTACTTACTAATTTACTCACAGTAAAAAAATGCACTCCTTATTCCATAGTCATGAAGGTGGAATCTAACTCTATCCAGAATAAGTTTGATTGGATCCAGATAGAAACATGTTTATTTCTGCTGTAAAGTCTGGGGTCTATGGGGATGGCTCCGTTCTGCATCCAGCCCCTGTTGGCCACTAGAGGAACTGCAGTTTGTGGCACTTCATTCTGGGCTATGAAGCGCTGATTGGCTGTGGGTGGGCCAGACGTGCATGTGGGTGGGCCAGACGTGCATGTGGGTGGGCCAGACTTGCATGTGGGTGGGCCAGACGTGCATGTGGGTGGGCCAGACGTGCATGTGGGTGGGCCAGACGTGCATGTGGGTGGGCCAGACGTGCATGTGGATGGGCCAGACGTGCATGTGGGTGGGCCAGATGTGCATGTGGGTGGGGCAGACGTGCATGTGGGTGGGCCAGACGTGCATGTGGGTGGGGCAGACGTGCATGTGGGTGGGCCAGTGATAGGTTAGTTTATTAATATCCAATACTTCCTCATTTGTGTTTACTCTGTGATTTATATATTTATATTATCAGATATTATTTCTCAAATCCGTGAATTTTATATTTGTTTTCGTTTTAAACTTTTTTTGTATTGTGTTCGTTTTGACTAAACTTTGTACTCTTTTTAGTTTGTAATGTATTATATTTGTAAAATAAAAAATGAGGGCGTAAATGTTTGATAAAAATCACCTGGATGTTTATTCCCGTCCTTTATATGAACATTGATCAGGAATCCATCAAATCATTCAGTTGGGAGATCAATAAACACTACTGTCTGCAGCCTGGTGCTTTTATTCTGAAATATCAGCCTGTACTTTCCGGTCAAAAACAGTGTGTGTGTGTGTGTGTGTGTGTGTGTGTGTGTGTGTGTGTGCGTGCGTGCCTGCCTGCCTGTCTGTCTGTGTGTGTGTGTGTGCATGTGTGCGCGTGTTCTGAAAAATAAAACACAACTGGTGCTTTTTATTTTGGAAATCTCCCCCTGCAGTTCTCTTCCGGTGCGCTCAGGGCGCTGTGGAGCTCTCTCTGCAGACAAAGAGCAGCAGAAGAAGAAGGGGAAAGTTAACACGTGTTCTCCTGGCTAACAGCGTGTTGTGTGAACAGAGCAGAAAGCAGAACACAGACCTTTATCATCATATTAAATACAGTTACAGACTTTCTTTAGAGATGGGGAAGACGAAGAAGGTTGCCCCGGAGGCGGAGGAGGCTCCAGAGGCTGCTCCAGAGGCTGCTCCAGAGGCTGCTCCGGAGGTAAAGGTGACTCTGAACCCGATCTGCACGCCGCTGGCCTCCAGGAAGCTCAGCAAGAAGCTCTACAAGTGCGTCAAGAAGGGTGAGAAACACACAGGAACACTCAGGAACACTCTTTAAACATGTCATATATAAAGAGGGGAAACTGGCTGCTTCTCTCCAGCTGTTTCTGTGGAGTTTCTGCAGAGAAAGCGTCAGAAAAGTGATCATTTTAAAACGTTCCTGCCCATCAGGAGGCTTTAATAACATGGTTTATTCATTTATTATATCTTGTTCGATTCGGTGGATTCTGTTGATTTAATTCCACATACAACATGTCATTAAAGGGTTAAAATGAGGGGTTAATGCCTGCTGTTTCTGTCCTATCGCAACTCCGTTAGAAAAGTGGTGATTTCAAAACTCCTTTCCATATCAGCAGACTTTATTAAAACGATATATTTCTTTATTAGATCTGGTTAGATTCGGTGGAAGCTGCGGATTAATTCGGCATGTAACCTGCCATTAAAGTGTGTAAATGAGGCTTTAGTGCCGGCTGGTCTCGTGTTGTCGGGAGGCTTTCTGGGACTGCTTGCCTCGTGTGAGGGGGGGGGGGGGCGGCTATGCGATAATAATAACATGTCTCATTCCTCAGGTATTTGGTTGTTTGTAGGATTTAAATAATGTTTATGCAGATCTGTGTTTTTAGAAAAGCCAAACTGTTCTTTACAAAATTTAGATAAAAATCACAGATTCCGCTTTATTTTGAAAATATTCCGCTTTATTGTGAAAATATCAGCTCTTTATTCTGACTGTATTGTGTTTGTGGTCCAGCTGTTAAAGTGAAGAACATCCGGAGGGGGGTGAAGGAAGTTCAGAAGTTCATCAACAAGGGAGAGAAAGGGTGAGTCTTCATCATGTCCCCCTCCTCTTCATCATGTCCTCCTCTCTCAGTATCATAGTCTCCTCCTCTTCATCATGTCCCCCTCCTCTTCATCATGTCCTCCCCTCTGTCTCTCAGGATCGTAGTCCTCGCGGGGGACACCCTCCCGATCGATGTGTACTGCCACCTCCCTGTGATGTGTGAGGACAGGAACCTGCCGTACGCCTACATCCCCTCCAAGACCGTACGTACATTAACATCACAGTCTGAGCTTCAGAGACATCCTGAGAACTCTTTAAAGGGTGTCCTGCTCCTAGGGTCTGTAGGTTATGACATCATGAGAACTCTTTAAAGGGTTTCCTGCTCCTAGGGTCTGTAGGTTATGACATCATGAGAACTCTTTAAAGGGTTTCCTGCTCCTAGGGTCTGTAGGTTATGACATCATGAGAACTCTTTAAAGGGTGTCCTGCTCCTAGTGTCTGTAGGTTATGACATCATGAGAACTCTTTAAAGGGTTTCCTGCTCCTAGGGTCTGTAGGTACATTTAGGAGCCTTTCAGAATAAAAGCACCAAGTCAGGTGGTCTTTGACAGACAAGCTTAATTTCTATTATCATATTTTTAAGGAATATGCCTGATAAATACTGTGTCTGGAAAATGGTTACATAACGACTTTATTCTGAAAATATAACGACTTTATTCTGAAAATATCACACTTTATTCTGAAAATATCACACTTTATTCTGAAAATATCACACTTTATTCTGAAAATATCACCGCTTTATTCTGAAAATATCACCACTTTATTCTGAAAATATCACACTTTATTCTGAAAATATCACCGCTTTATTCTGAAAGTATTGATGTCTGTGTTTCAGGACCTGGGCTCGTCGGCGGGGTCGAAGCGTCCGACCTGCGTCATCCTGATCAAACCTCACGCAGATTACCAGGAGGCGTACGACGAGTGTGAACAGGAAGTGAGCAGCCTGCCCAAACCCCTGTGAACACACACACACTATCTCTCTCACACTCTCTCACTGACACACACTCACCCCTCTTTCCGTTTTTACCATAAACGACGTGCATCTTGTCGGCTAGCAGTTTCTATCCACTTCCAGTCATTGTGCTAAGCTACGCTGGCGCTGGAGAGGATTTGATAAATTTGTTTTTATTCCTTTACGGTAAAAACAAAGTGTAAATAAACAAACCTGTTGTTGTTGACTAACGTCTCTGGAGGTTAGATGTTGATCCAGATGTTTCAGTGACGGCTCGAGGAACATTTGATTTTCTACGACGTTTTTTGTGTTTTTGTTTTAATTCACTTGTTTTGTTTTTTAATAAAATGAACGTGAACTGACGCTGACTCAAGTTTCCTTTTTAATGTTTATATAATCCTGTGATTTAATCTGCACCAGTTCCTGCAGTTTGATGGTTCAGCCACACGGGGGCAGCGCTGCAGTTTGATGTTCAGCCACACGGGGCAGCGCTGCAGTTTGATGTTCAGCCACACGGGGCAGCGCTGCAGTTTGATGGTTCAGCCACACGGGGGCAGCGCTGCACTTTGATGTTCAGCCACACGGGGCAGCGCTGCAGTTTGATGGTTAGTTTTGACTGAAATGATCAAATAAAGTCAACATTTCACAGTCTTTACTGAGCTGTGTGGGGTTTGTTCAACTTTTAAAAGATGTTTGAATGGTGATATACACAGTGATAGATGTTAAGGACTAACGTTTATAATAAATACATGTATTGATTTGAAGATCTTTTCATACAATCATACGTATTGGGATCATTTGTATTAATGAGGACCGGAGGGAGAGGGGGACGAGCATAAGTTTCACTTTCCTTTTTTATTTCAATTCCAACTTTGGTCATGAAGAATATGTTTCTCTGTTGTCCCCGTTCATAAAGCATAAAACAACAGCATCAGAGCACGGTGCAGAGTCTCTAGATGAGTTTACAGTAGTCCCTCGTTCTTATTAAACATCCATGTTGTAGTCCGCTGTATAGAAAACTGTAGTTTCCATAGTTTCCCCACAGCAGCAGACGCACATTCATGACGTCCGCTGGCGCATCATAAACACGTTGGATAGTGAAAGTGCAGTCGATTCTCTAAAGTACCGCAGTCTCTTCTAAGTCCTTTTGAATTCTCCAATCCACTATCCCTTAACCCCGTGACCTTTCACTCAGAGGTCAAGGAATAGACGATAGGGTTAGAACTTAGGAGCTGTTTTTTTGGAGTATTCGACCGCAACCAGGGTCCAGGTGTTCCTCTTTAGGGCTTAACAGGGCCCCTCTTTCTGTTTTTGCCCCCGGCCGGAAGAGATCTGAGGTACTGTGGTGTGTGTGTGTGTGAGCCTTTAGCTGAGATGTGTGTGTGAGATGTGGTTAGTCTGAGGATGGCGTGTGTGTGAGGTGTTACATACTGTAGTGTGTGTGAGGTGTTACGTAGTGTGTGTGTCCCTCCTCCTGCAGCTCCTCAGCTGAAGGCCATCACCAATCAGCAGTGGTGTTTTTTGTAGTCTTTGTGCAGCGTGTTGTAGTTCTAAATAGTGTTTGGGTTACCGTTGTCACTAGGCTTGTTTGAGACGAGCTGCAGCTCGCCTCGAAAGTAGACGAGAATAGCCGATCGCAGCCGGGGGAGGTCTCAAAAAGCAAGCCCCCAGGAAGTGCGCCGGACTCAGATGAAAATATTCGTGCTGGCCAAACGGCGGTACTACACTTCCTTTTGGTTGCCAGGCCCGGAAACACTTTTTCCCATTGACTTACATGGGGAAAGAGTGGTCTGTAAATCGTTGGATAATTTTTTTAAACTAAATAAACTACCCAGTATGAACACTTGTATAGCCCTTATTAAAAACATTCGTTCCTCAAGTTGTAAAAATGTGCTAATAACGTTATTCTGAGAGTTATTTCCCTCTGCATTATGAACGCGCATTTAACCCACGGGACCGCGCCGCCCGGCACGTTCATGTTACGTGTTCAGCACTAGTATGCGTTTATCTTTACCCATGGATGCACAATAAGAACGGACCCATATCGCCTTACTGCCAGCCCACGGAGCTGTAATAATGGATATATTGCACATGTTTGCTGTAATTCATCATTTGTAAAATATTATACTACATGGGCTGTATGATTAAATCTTGTACCGTAAATGTTGTATTAAATAAAGTTAATATTACCGACGTAGATTAACGTCCCTGTAGCTTCTTATTGCACTAAGAAGCTTATTGCACTGTATATATATATATATACATATATACATATATGCACCGAGTACAGGTAATTAACGTATTGTGGTTTTAGATATAATTACATACTATTTAGGTTCTCGTTTGTTTGTCGATGTGGCTGTTTAGCGCAGTGTAATTGTGTTTATTTTGCTAATTTGTATTTTAAATATTAAATGTAAAGGAATGGAATACATATATATATATATATATCTTAGCTCTTAGCTTGACATGCTCGACGTTCAGTTAGCATATATGCTAACTGAACATGCTCGTTCAGTTAGCATGTCAAGCTAAGAGCTAAGATATATGTATATATTTTAGCTTGACAGATGGAACAACGCATGTACTCGCATTTTTACAAGAATCTGATTTTGTGTAAGTTTTAAATATTCATTGAAGGTGTCTTTCACATTTGAATGTTTTAAAAAAAAAAAACATGTATTAGCTGCTATACTGACATGCACATATGTATAATTATATTATTATTTTAAGTGTGGTTTAAAGTTAAATGATATATAGTTATTGGGTAGAGCCAAGTAACCCAGGTGGATGCAATCAGGCCTCTGTTTTTAGATGGGGTTTGTGGCCATGCTGTAGGCCTGACATTTAAACCCATAGACTGGGTGTTTCTCAATCGCGAGTAAAGCTGCTTCCGAGCCACTATTTCAAGCATACTACGTCATCGAGTGCCGCCGAAGTACTGTTCCAATCTCCAGTATACTTGGAAATCTACCGAGCCCGGCGTACTCCGTTTGGAGAAATATCGAGTGTGCACATGAGTAGACTTCGCGGCCTTAAAATCCCCACAATGCTTTGCGCACGGACCAATTTCCCCAAATCTGTGGCGGAAGATGTAAGGCGAGGCCTCTCATATGACGCACACCTGCACACTTGCTAGCGTGTTCCACACTTCGTTTTTCCGAATGCCAGGAAGTATTTTTGACTCGCTTCTGAAGCAAGATGCTCGGCAGACATCTGCTACCAAGCAAGCGTACTCGCGATTGAGAAACACCTGAGCCTCGTCTCAATACCCCTCCTCGACTCCTCCTTTCCCTCACTCGCGTCCCTTCCTTGCGTCTTAGCTCCGCCTCCGTAAGATGCGAGTGAGAGACACGAGGAGGTGACGCGAGGACAGAGGAGTGAGTCCTCAGGTATTAATTGGGATGTCCTCGTTCACTCAAACGTCACTCTTAAACGACGTCTGTTAATGATGACATGTGCACAGCTGTATCCCCTCTCATCGGGCTTAACTGAATAACCTTTAGAACCGGCCCATTTGTTGTTAAATATGTATTTAAATGATGAATCTTTCTCTTGTTAGTCAAGGAATTCAATGTATGATGGTTGGTCCTGCTTTTGTGTTCCGTTTTGGTGTAAAATGTACATTTCAATACAATTATAATTATAATAATGTGAAAGCCTTTACTCTGAACATGTGTGTCCTGTAGATCCCCACATTCACCACAAACCCACATTCAGGACTGTGAATTTTAAATAATTTAACTACTCAATATTTTAACACAAAACAAAACAAATAATTGTTATTTATCAAGATCTAGCCATTTATGAAATAGCTTTCTTAATAGCTATGTTTTAGTGACGTTCAAGATCATTAAACATGACTTAAATTGTTAGTATAACCTTAAGAAATGAATTGCACATAATAATTCCCACGGAGCTGTGAGCACTTATACATTTATGTGACGCTTTTCCACTCATTCTTCCAGTTCTCCGTTTTCCTCTCTTGAAATCGACCAACTGTGAAGGTGGGGGCGGGGCTTTTATACGCGAGTAGTGAAAACACTTCCGCGTAGTCTGCTCTCGTGTATCCTCCCTTTTGTCTCCTCCCGCACCCCTCCTCCCTCACCCCTCCTCGACTCCTCCGTGTGCATTTCAGCTATTGGGACGTCCTTCAACATGGCGTGTCTTGATCGATTTCCGGGTCAAGTCCCGGAGGAGGGGAAGAGAGGAGTCAAGGAGGGGTATTGAGACGAGCCTCCAGAGTATATATAAAGATTTAAACTAGCTGAAGGGCTTTCTGTTCGAACCACAGTGACATCTAGAGGTTGTTTTGTGCATAACATGTCAACCAAAAGGGTAGAGCTGGCTGAATCAGATGGAGTTAAACTTCTTTTTTTTTTCAACAAGATATCAAGACACAAAATGTGCTCTACCAATTTAAATAGGCTTTAACCTCCTGCAGGTCAATCCTGGCTGCTTACATTTTTATTTAAAATCATGTTGATTTTACTGTTGGGATCAATTTAAAAGGTTATTTTTTTTTTTTTAAGCAGACCAGCTTGAATGTTCTGTTCAATAAATGTTCATTGAGGAAAACGGTATCAGTGTCTTATTGTATATTCATCACAGTGAATGCAGTGAATGCTGAACTTGCCGGACCATATACTGTAGTTGAAAGTACACAATGAAACAATTCCCACATGCCCTACCCCGGAACCTGCGGTCTTCAGACTCTGGCCCCCCGCACCAACCTGCGATCCTTCGGGGACAGAGCCTTCAGTATGGCAGCCCCCACTCTCTGGAACGCTCTCCCTGCGGAGATCTGCAACATCCTCACGCTTGACGCCTTCAAAAGGGCCCTCAAGTCTGCCAAGGTCTTTGGCCCCAAATCTATTTGTTTTGTCTGTCTAATTGTTCGTCTGACTGCCTTTTGTTATGTTTGTTTCTACTCCTGTTCTTTTTAAAGCGACCTTGGGTCTCATGAAAGGCGCTCTATAAATCCAAGTTATTATTAATACATCATTGGAACGGTAAGAATCTCAGCTACAACACTGACTAAAGCCTTCCCATCTCCAGTATGCCTACATGACAAGCATTTTTATAATATACAGTAAACATATCTTTGACTTATTGCAAAATTATAAAATGAAATTCACCCCTGCTGTCATTCTGGCTTTGACTGTTCAAATGAGATGTCAACCATCAAAATGGGATAAGGGGTTCCAGAAATATCACTGTGCAAAACACACCCGGCCAATTTGACCGATAATAGTATGGGAAGGGGGGTATGACCGAACGCAAGAGAAGAGACAATCATCAAGCCAGATACCAAGGTATTTACAACAGGCAACCACTTCAATTACTTTTCCTTTATGTTATTGTTATTTGGTTTTTATTGGTGCTTTTGTCGTTTTGAAGGAAATTAAAATACTGTATTGAGTTGGTTTCTTCTGTTTTGGAAGCCTTGTATATCTTTTTGGTCTTGTTAGAAATACCCCATGGTAAAACTGTGTTCTAGCAGCAGTTAAAGAAGCTTAGTTTGCTGTCTTAGACTGCCAGATGTATTAAGATGGTTTGTTCACAATTTACACATAAAACCTAAATGTTCATCTGTTTATTGTTCTTCTTCCTTTATATTCAAAGCATGTTGATTGTCTATTGGCTATATCTTGACATTATGTTAATTTGATCATACTTGCCAGACATTTATTTTAATTGATGCGATTCCTTCAAAGGTTTTGTAATAGACCCCTAGTACTTTTAATTTATAAAGTAATAATAATACATGTGAATGATTGAGCTCATTAGTGGCCTGACTGGCCCTCCTAATTTGTTCCTTAATGACCCCATGATGTGATTATGTATATCTTAAAACCTTTAACAACTATATTTAGATGTTCACAAATATCTACATTTATGTATAAAATACATGTGTAGCAGTTAGACAAACATAATCAATAGATTATCTCATTAATACCTATTTTATATATTAAAAAAAAGTTTACTAAACCACCGTTTGTTGACAAAATGATTTGGGTTGAAAGTTATACTGTTGTGTCTCAAACGGATAGACTAGGTTATTAATTCATTTGCCTAATAGTTGCTTAAAATGCTACAATAACATTTGCAATTCGTTTTTAATCTGCCATGTACGATCTCAATAATAATAATAAGTGTCGTCAATTCGCTTTTAATCTGCCATGTACGGTAATGTCTCTCAGCCACCGTAGTGTCGTGTCAGGTGGGCGTGTCGTGTAGGGGGCGTGTCGTGTAGTGTCGTGTACATAGACCATGGATGTATAATAAGAACTGGATACAGCGTGGGAGGCGGGGCCTCATTCATTCCTATGAGAGTTGCTCATTCGCGCATGATGATAAAATGGCCCAACTTTTGAGAGAGCGAAACGTCACAGATTACCCAGCATGCCTGAGAAGTACCCGTATGTGCGCTCATAGCGCATGCGCAACTTTAACCATGCCCCCCCAAAATGCTCGTTCACATCAAGCACGTCAATTTGCGTACACGTAACAGCACTGCACGTTCATGACAGCATGGTAATGGTTTGTTATTATGATAGATTTGATATTAACGAGGCGGCAGTTAGCAGCTAGCGGTTAGCTAGTAATTATGCTAATTTACACATCAATCGTTATGTACTTTTATATTACGCTGTAACAGGATCTAGTGATATCCAAGCAACAGAGCTTCATTTAGCATGAAAGAATTATTGCACTGTATATATATATATATATATGTATATATATATACAGTGCAATAAGCTTCTTAGTGCAATAAGAAGCTACAGGGACGTTAATCTACGTCGGTAATATTAACTTTATTTAATACAAACATTTACGGTACAAGATTTAATCATACAGCCCATGTAGTATAATATTGTACAAATGATGAATTACAGCAAACATGTGCAATATATCCATTATTACAGCTCCGTGGGCTGGCAGTAAGGCGATATGGGTCCGTTCTTATTGTGCATCCATGGGTAAAGATAAACGCATGTAGTGCTGAACACGTAACATGAACGTGCCGGGCGGCGCGGTCCCGTGGGTTAGATGCGCGTTCATAATGCAGAGGGAAATAACTCACAGAATAACGTTATTAGCACATTTTTACAACTTGAGGAACGAATGTTTTTAATAAGGGCTATACAAGTGTTCATACTGGGTAGTTTATTTAGTTTAAAAAAAATTATCCAACGATTTACAGACCACTCTTTCCCCATGTAAGTCAATGGGAAAAAGTGTTTCCGGGCCTGGCAACCAAAAGGAAGTGTAGTACCGCCGTTTGGCCAGCACGAATATTTTCATCTGAGTCCGGCGCACTTCCTGGGGGCTTGACATAGACTGTATATATAAATGGACGTAGGGTCCGTGACGTCACCCATAGGATTCTGCAGAGTTGCCGAGAAGCCCTTAGTAGGCGGAGTCGGCCACTACGGCTCGACAGTGACGTCTGAGTCTAACTCCCGCCTGCTCCAGCCTGCTCCAAATAAGGGCAAAGAGGCGGAGCCGAGGCGGGACCTTCTGCCTCCAGCTGGGAAGTAACAGAGCTAGCTCAAGCTAAGAAGCTAAGCTAACATGCTTCCCCATCAGCACACTGCCGTCACATTTTACGTTTCTAAGGTAAGCGGACATGAAACTATTCAGCAAAACTATAAATAATAATCTAAGTTATTGAGTTTTTAGCATAATACTTCAGAATCTTAAAATCCCTTAACATTTGTATGCAATGTGCTAAATGCAACACTGGAATCAAGCAAATATTAATATGTTTGCATGACATTAGTTATTTATATTTTGCTATCACTTAATTATACGTTTAATACATTTAAGTTAAGCTAAGGTGCATGTGATGATAGCTAGTTAGTGCTCTTACCTGTGAGGCCTCCTCCAAACAGCATTATAACCAGACTGTATCATTACAACTATAAGTACCAGTTCTAGATCCTTGACTTTAGACAAACAATTCAAAAGACAAAATGTATTTAAAGACCAATCTTTATTTGAAGGTGCCTCTTAACCTGAGATATTAGTTATACAGTAATAGTATTGACAATCTAAAAAAACTGAGCAACTCAACAGTCAACTTTATATTTCTTATTGTCTAAAGCATTTATTATTTTCATTTTCCCCTCTCATATTCAGTGTGGACGGATTGAGACAGCGTGGTGTCCAGAGAGCTGCAGAGACTTCAGGGAGAAACCTCTGTATGATGGACGTCCTGTCTGATGGTTTGGAGAGGACTGAGGGTCTTTCCTCTGTGAGGAGGACCAGGCCTGATGGAGGAGCCCATTCATAGCTGATACCACCTGATCAGGCCTAGTCTGTCACTTTATTTGACTAAATGTGTTTACTTATACATTTAATAGGTTTACACCTTCTGTCCATATGTGCTTTTTATTTAAAACATGTTTGATTAACTTTTGGTTCACATTTCAATAAATTGAATTTGTATTTGCACTCCTTTTGTCCATTATTCTTACTGAAAATGTTAGATTACACATTCACATCCGACTGAAGATTGGCCCCATTTATTTGCGTTGCAAACTCTGCGGTACAAGGTACATGTTGTGAAGCTCATAAAGTGAGGCAAATAGAATTAATCAGCTGATGGAGTGTAGATGTGGAAATAGGTGCATTCGATCAGCTGACTTCACAATAAAAATAGTTTCTTAGTGAATGTCCTGTACTGGTCTTAACATCTCATGACATCAGCTTTTAATTTTCCTCTTGGATGTTCTTCTTGACCCTCAGAGAAGGAGAAAATGTTGAGTCGTGTCTTTCAGGCATGTCCTTTCCTAACAAAAATTACAGGAAACATAAAACATATTATTGCAGAACAAGTGTGTTATTTATGAAAGAGGTGTGCTTGTGTGTTTAGGGGCTGTAGATATAATTATTTTGTAATTGTAATGTTTTATTTTATTTCAACAGTGAGCTACAAAGACAATCAGATTATGAATGAACAGTATGACATTCATCAACATTGAAATATATTTTATTATCAAAATAATATTGAACTGTTATCAAAACTTAGTGCAACTGTAGAAGCTTGCTCTGTTCTCTCACTGAAATCATAACTTTTACCACGTTTTTTACAGACAATATTGAGAGATAAATAGCAGTTGTCACTAATAGCTTTGCCTTCAATACCTTAAATTAGAAAGCTGACAGTCATATTGCTTGTTAACATCTAAATATAACCCTTTGCATGGAAAAAACCCTCAACTTCACTGATGTGTAGGTGATCTAGTATTTAGTATTGTTTAATGGAATGTATATCAGTGTATTAAAGTCAATACTTCATTTATTTAAACCAATATCTTTCTTGATTCTTTATACAGTATGAAAAAAGAGTATTTGTACCTGTGCTGAAGTTCACTGCTGTGAGGAGTCCAGTTCTGTCTCTCACTCTCTGGTCCAGCCTGTCTGCATCACCTGGAAACTTTAAACAAACAGATATATATGTAAAGAACCATGTGTACAAACAATATAACTTATTCTCTTCTGTTGAACATGTTGGATTGTGTATTGTCCGAGTCAGGGTTCTTTTTATTTTACTGTAACTTTGGAAATTGTGTTACCAATGCTGTTGTGTTACTGTTTATTTGATACCAATTTGGTAATGCACATTTCCTGCTGAAATACATGCATACCAAGTTACTGCGTGGCACTTTGGTTTTGATAAAACAGTGTAGTTCCACTATATAAACGTTACATTCATAATCAAACGAAACAATCTGCAAGATAATGAGCTATTTGTTGTTATTTTTAATGCGTGTCCTTCACACGTTAATCAAATAAAATAAGTACCGATACATAGCAGAACAATTGTGGCGATGTTCAGCTTAATAAGCCTTGTTCAACATAATTTATTTAGCTAATACTACAGCGGGCTGCAGGCGAACCAAGTCTGCGTTTCGCTGCATTCCTTGATCTCCAGTTATAATGCCGGACTCCGCCGCCGGCCGAAGCTAACGGAGCCGCCGGGACGCGCTAGCGAGCTAGCCCCCTGCGGCTCCGTTAGCTTCGGCCGGCGTGGACTCCGGCGGCCACCACTGGGATAATTGGGTCCCCTTTTAACATTTGCTCCCGTTTAGCATTATGGGCGTCACAGCCATATACTATAAAAGGCTGAATCATAAACTAAACTGTATATATATATATATACACATGTATAAAGGGTTACGTCCTTAGCTGGCTAATAAGCTACATAATAAGCTACATAACAAGCTAAACTAACAAGCACACAAACACCTGCTAACGGGATTAACATGTATAATATTATCATTTTACTCACCGAAAAAAGCTGAGAGTAGACTTCTTGGAAGGTCTGTTAGTACATTCAAGCGCACAGCACTACATTTCAATTGTCTGGTATTTGTAACAATATTCCCTAAAAGGCACAATCACCACGAACACGGCTAAAGGGTCAAGTACAGCAACTACAACTAACTAACGTTGTAGCCTAGCAGAGTGGACAAATTGCTGTTAGCTGACAGTGAGGCACGTACCTGTCCATCAAAGTGACCACGCCCTAATTTATGCAAAAACTTTAAGACCTAATATAAATAAAAGGGTCGTGTTAGAAAACAATTCACTCACAGATCCATAATCATGAAGGTGGAATCTAACTATATTCATAATAATATTTATTGGATCCATAGGTAGAAACATGTTTTTTTAGGCTGTGAAATTGGGCATTTTAACATTGGGCTCTATGGAAATTGCTCCTTTCTGCAGTCAGCGCCTATCGGCCAATATATGAACTGCAGTTTGTGGCACTTCCGCATTGGCGTCCCGGCTCTTCCCCAGAGTTTGCCGCTTGGTCGTGTACTGGCCGCGGCCGCAGTTCAAGCCCCCAGGAAGTGCGCCGGACTCTGATGAAAATATTCGTGCTGGCCAAACGGCGGTACTACACTTCCTTTTGGTTGCCAGGCCCGGAAACACTTTTTCCCATTGACTTACATGGGGAAATAGTGGTCTGTAAATCGTTGGATAATTTTTTTTAAACTAAATAAACTACCCAGTATGAACACTTGTAAAGCCCTTATTAAAAACATTCGTTCCTCAAGTTGTAAAATGTGCTAATAACGTTATTCTGAGAGTTATTTCCCTCTGCATTATGAACGCGCATCATGATCTAACCCACGGGACCGCGCCGCCCGGCACGTTCATGTTGCGTGTTCAGCACTACATGCGTTTATCTTTACCCA
Source organism: Trematomus bernacchii (assembly GCF_902827165.1). Lineage (NCBI taxonomy): Eukaryota > Metazoa > Chordata > Actinopteri > Perciformes > Nototheniidae > Trematomus > Trematomus bernacchii. The sequence continues at coordinate 33,916 of NW_022988047.1, read as the reverse complement.
TGGATGCACAATAAGAACGGACCCATATCGCCTTACTGCCAGCCCACGGAGCTGTAATAATGGATATATTGCACATGTTTGCTGTAATTCATCATTTGTAAAATATTATAATACATGGGCTGTATGATTAAATCTTGTACCGTAAATGTTGTATTAAATAAAGTTAATATTACCGACGTAGATTAACGTCCCTGTAGCTTCTTATTGCACTAAGAAGCTTATTGCACTGTATATATATATATACACACCAATATATATATATACACAGTGCAATAATTCTTTCATGCTAAATGAAGCTCTGTTGCTTGGATATCACTAGATCCTGTTACAGCGTAATATAAAAGTACATAACGATTGATGTGTAAATTAGGATAATTACTAGCTAACCGCTAGCTGCTAACTGCCGCCTCGTTAATATCAAATCTATCATAACAAACATTACCATGCTGTCATGAACGTGCGGTGCTGTTACGTGTACGCAAATTGATGTGCTTGATGTGAACGAGCATTTTAGGGGGCATGGTTAAAGTTGCGCATGCGCTATGAGCGCACATACGGGTACTTCTCAGGCATGCCGGGTAATCTGTGACGTTTCGCTCTCTCAAAAGTTCAATATGGTCTAGCTGCGGCCGCGGCAAGTACACGACACTACACGACACGCCCCCTACACGACACGCCCACCTGACACGACACTACGGTGGCTGAGAGACATTAGTGATCTCCAGTGTGCTGGGCAGTGTGGCGGCGGAGGGAGCCGAGGGCACCACCGGAGGAGAGGCGAGCGATGACAGCAGCATCACCGTGGTGCAGCTCCCCGCACAGACTGAGGGGACTTGTTACACGGAGCCCATCACCGGGGAAGCCTGCGGCGGGAGAAGGCGGTCTGCTCGGCCTGCCCTTGGCTCTGGGGTCCCTCCTTAAAAAAAGTCTCATCATACTTAATCCTAGACAGTAGCACATGGTATATATTGTACGACTTTGTCATTTTTGTAATGTTGATATGTATTCGCTCATAGCCTACTGTGCCTTTCACGCAGACAATACAAGTGAATTTTGAAATGACAAATAGGTTTATGTTTCAAGTTTATTTGCATTAAAAACGTGTTTTTAAACCCTTCTGTTCAAATTTGATATTTTGTTTCTTAAAAGATTAAATCTTTAAAAACATGCTGTTTGCCATTTTTAAAGTTTGATGGAAGAAATTAAAATATAGGTCACTGACGTGGAGCTTTAGGCCTGCAATGCTTTCAAAAAAAATGTTGGTGTTGTTTCAGTTTTGAGTGAATATGGATGTTAAATTCACAAATGAGTATGAATAATCTTAAACAAGAACAGGATCTTGAGCCATGATGTTTTTAAAGTACAGAAACATTCAGAATGCATGACGATTCCTTCAACGGTTTTGTAATAGACCCCTAGTACTTTTAATTTATAAAGTAATAATAACACATGTGAATGATTGAGCTCATTAGTGGCCTGACTGGCCCTCCTAATTTGGTCCTTAATGACCCCATGATGTGATTATGTATATCTTAAAACCTTTAACAACTATATTTAGATGTTCACACATATCTACATTTATGTATAAATACATGTGTAGCAGTTAGACAAACATAATTAATAAATTATCTCATTAATACCTATTTTATATATTAAAAAAAGTTTACTAAAACACCGTTTGTTGACAAAATGATTTGGGTTGAAAGTTATACTGTTGTGTCTCAAACGGATAGACTAGGTTATTAATTTATTTGCCTAATAGTTGCTTAAAATGCTACAATAACATTTGCAATTCATTTTTAATCTGCCATGTACGGTAATGTCTCTCAGCCACCGTAGTGTCGTGTCAGGTGGGCGTGTCGTGTAGGGGGCGTGTCGTGTAGTGTCTTGTACTTGCCGCGGCCGCAGCTGGACCCTTCTCCAAAAGTTGGGCCATTTTATCATCATGCGCGAATGAGCAACTCTCATAGGAATGAATGAGGCCCCGCCTCCCACGCTGTATCCAGTTCTTATTATACATCCATGGCCTGAAGTCGGACAGCTCGGAGTCGGCTTCTTCTTCTTCTTCTTCTTCTCTCGGTTTTTTGGCCGATTTCAAACAACTTTAAGGTGCATACCGCCACCTCCGGAGTCGGCTTGACTCGGTTTGCATTTATAAATGCACACGGCATCTATTGCACGTCTGTCCGTCCTGGGAGAGGGATCCCTCCTCTGTTGCTCTCCCTGAGGTTTCTCCCATTTCCCCTTTAAACTGTGGGTTTTTCTCTGGAAGTGTTTCCTTGTATGATGTGAAACGTAAGGACAGAGGGTGTCGTATTGTCATACTGATATTCTGTACAAACTGTGAAGTCCACTGAGACTAATGTAACATTTGTGATATTGGGCTATATAAATAAACATTGATTGATTGATTGATTGATAAAGAATGGACAAATGTGTTTAATCGTTAATGTCAGATATGTACTAAGTAAATACATTTGTTCCTGCTCAAGATTAGATTCAGCTTTATTGTTATTGCACAGATTACAGGTACTGAGACAACGAAATGCAGTTTAGCTTCTAACCAGGAGTGCATAAAGCAGTAAAGTGAAAAGTAATGTACACAATCTACAGAATAAAATATAGAATGAATTGAATGATGACTAAACAGTGAGGGGTATGAATACACTATACACAGTAGTCTATGAGCAGTATGAACAGTGTGTTGTATGAATATGCTAAGATATATAAAGTATGACAACGGTAAGCAGTGCAAGTATAGTATACAAATATATAGATATTAATTTAATGATGATAAACATTGTGGAACAATGATGAAAAATGTGAATGGAAGTGGCGACGTAAAACTGACACAAAACAACAACACACTTTAGCCGAGCCAATGGAGAGTTTCATCACCAGCACGGGGTAAAACCCACCAATGAGCGCTCAGCTCCAGATACCAGCAAGTCGTTTCCCATCAAGCATTTCGCTTCTGCAGCCCGTGGAGAGAAACTGCGCCGCCTCGCCGCGCCTCGCTCTCAAGTCTGCGGGCGTCTTTGTCCCGCGAGATTTCAACGTCTCATGTAGGCGAGCCTCCAGAGCAAGTCGGACAAAATGACTAACCATCATGCAACGCACGAGCAAGACGTTGATCGCAATTGCGCAGGTCTGCGCAGGTCTCGCTTTCTTTAATTAGGCTAAAGAAATTTTCAAACAATTAAACGATATCTTCTCATTTCCATCACGTTCCTCTCTGTTTTCCCCCGGCTGCTTTGACGTGTCGCAGCTTTGACGTGACGCTGCTTTGACGTGACGCGTGTTTGACGTGTCCCTGCTTTGACGTGACGCTGCTTTGACGTGACGCTGCTTTGACGTGACGCTGCTTTGACGTGTCGCTGCTTTGACGTGACGCTGCTTTGACGTGTCGCTGCTTTGACGTGACGCTGCTTTGACGTGTCGCTGTTTTGACGTGACGCTGCTTTGACGTGACGCTGCTTTGACGTGACGCTGCTTTGACGTGTCGCTGCTTTGACGTGACGCTGCTTTGACGTGTCGCTGCTTTGACGTGTCGCTGCTTTGACGTGACGCTGCTTTGACGTGTCGCTGCTTTGACGTGTCGCAGCTTTGACGTGACGCTGCTTTGACGTGACGCTGCTTTGACGTGTCTGACGTGTCGCTGCTTTGACGTGTCGCTGCTTTGACGTGACACTGCTTTGACGTGACACTGCTTTGACGTGACGCTGCTTTGACGTGACGCTGCTTTGACGTGACGCTGCTTTGACGTGACGCTGCTTTGACGTCTTTGTCCCGCGAGATTTCAACGTCTCATGTAGGCGAGCCTCCAGAGCAAGTCGGACAAAATGACTAACCATCATGCAACGCACTAGCAAGACGTTGATCGCAATTGCGCAGGTCTGCGCAGGTCTCGCTTGTC
>NW_022988047.1:22500-25000 GCF_902827165.1 Trematomus bernacchii | reverse complement strand
TGACATTCAATAAATGAAGAACACAGAATTTGTGTGATTATACTAAATTATACCAAAATACAAATAAACACCACTGCATATTTACAACTGTTAGAAATGGCAATGAACATCTGATTTAAAGAGCATTTTAGTTCATGGAGGAAATGCATCTGTTATGTAACTAGTAACACATTGGGAATATAAATGGTTATTTTCTATTCTGTACTCGATCTTACTTAATAGTAATGGGGGGGCGTGTGGGGGGGCGTGTGGTGCAGTGGGTTGGTGTTTGGATCAGGGGAGCACAGGTTCAAACCCCACTGCAGTCAGCATGTCGTTGTGTCCCTGAGACACTTCACCCCAAAGTGCTCCTGTGGGGATTGTCCACAGTATAGAGTATGTGAGTCTCTTTGGATAAAAGCGTCTAACAAGTGACATGTAATGTCATGTGATGTGATGTGATGTCATGTAATGTAATGTAATAACATAACATTTCAGACGATCGCAATATAAAAGATAATAGTCATTTTGTGATGTATCTGCGTGTGAACCTGTTCAGGTGAGTTGACCTGCTCCGCTCTCTGCTCTCTGCTGTCGGCTCACACAGAATCTGTGAGTCACTGAAACAGAAAACTGACCCATACGCCTCCAAGATTTTTTTAACGCTGCTGTGTGGACGCTCCCCCCCCCGGTACCGAAGTGGGCCGGTCGGTCGTTTATACACTGCACTGTACTGCGTTTATTATTTCTTAGATATAAAAACTCACAACCAATTTTATTGAAATGTTTAATATTCTTTTGATTTAATTTATCTACATTTTTCTTGGGAGGATTTTTTTTGTAATACCATTTGTATGTATTGATTACACCTCAGCCCCCTGGTGGTTAACTTTATAAAAGGTTCTTTTATGAAACTGGAAACAGATCAGGGCTTAGTTTAGTTTTTTATTCCAACAAACATTCAGTCCTTTTTTTACGTTAAGAATAATATATAAATATAAATACAGACGCTCTCCAGCATTCAAATAAAAATCATAAAATCAATAAAAACAATGAAAAATAAAAATAAATATAAAAACAATAATGAAATAATTAAAAAAACAATCAAAGTAATAATAATACTAAAAGTCTCAGGGCTGGTAGAGGGGCAGTTGGTCACAGAATCCGCCCGGAAACAGGGCCTCGCTCTGGGCCTGAAGAAGCTGCTGCGCCTCCTGGAGGTCGGGGAGGAAACTGCACGCCTGCAGGTCAGTGTATGGCGGGGGGGAGGAGTCATATAGGGAGGGGGAGGGGCCATATAGCGTGGAGGAGGAGTCATAGAGGGAGGGGGAGGAACCATATAGGGAGGAGGAGGGGTCAGAGAGGGGTGGGGAGGAGCTGCAGGAGTTATAGAGGGAGGGGGAGGAGCTACAGGTGTTATAGATGGAGGGGGAGGAGTTATAGAAGGAGGGGGAGGAGCTACAGCACTCCCACTGAGGCACCACGGCTCCGGTGGGGGACACAGCAGGGAGGTCATCGCTGCAATGCATCTTGGGAAGTTTGGGGCTGGGTTCAGAGGAGGAGGAAGGTTTCTCTGAAGCGTCAGATTTCCTCTTCCTCTTACGCCGGAAGTTCCCGTTGTCGAACATTTTCTCACAGTTTGGATCCAGAGTCCAGTAGTTCCCTTTACCTGGAGAGGAAGAGGAGGAGGAAGAGGAGGAGGAGGAGGAAGAGGAGGAGATATTATAACCACTGTTTATTCTCTCTGTCAGAAAACACATCTCAACTTTCATCAAATACTGTCAATGAATTCCTGTTTCCTGTTAATCACAAGCGAGACATCACTACAGAACACTCGCGCTCCTATTGGCTAGCGCTCCAACACATTGTACCTGATAGGCTAAGGGGCGGGACATCTCTAAGCTTGTTGACCATTTTATTCTAGATAAAGTTTAACTTCAGTTTTATATACTTTAAATAAAGGTGTGTGTCTCACCTGGGTCGCTGTGGCTCCGCCCCTCCTTCCGGAAGCAGTCGTTGAGTGACAGGTTGTGTCTGATGGAGTTCTGCCAGCCCGCCTTGTTCCGGCTGTAGAAGGGAAAGTGTTGGCAGACGAAGGCGTAGATTTCTCTCAGAGTGAGGCGCTGCTGAGGAGAACTCTGGATCGCCATCGCTATCAGAGCCGAGAACGAGAAGGGCGGTCGAACGCAGGGCAGCACGGAGAACCAGGGGCCCTGCAGGGGGTAGACGGGGGGCAGGAAGGGGGCGTCGCTGCTGGGGGGCCACGAGGAGGCCTCTGCGCTGTAGAGGCTGAAATCTGACGGGTCCATGCCCAGAAAGGGGACCTGCTGCTGGGGGAGGGTTCCTCCAATCAGAGAGGAGGGGGAGGGGCCACACTCCGGGACGAAAGAAGACATCATCGCCATCGATTTCTTCTTCTTCTGAGAGTGTGTGAGAGTGTGTCCTGTAACTGTCTGCTCACCTGAGCTCTTATACTCTCATTTTACTGTAGCCCCGCCCTCAGAGCAGCTGATTGGCTGCT
>NW_022988047.1:0-17500 GCF_902827165.1 Trematomus bernacchii | reverse complement strand
TATACAGTCAATCTATGATGGTTTGTTTACCTGCCCCCATCTTGTGTACCTGCCCCCATCTTGTCTACCCTGCCCCCCCTCTTGTTTACCCCCCAGCTCTTGTTTACCTCTTTGACTTTGAGCCCTGTTCCCAGCAGGAAGTTCCCCGCCTGCTCTCTGATCTGAATGTTGAAAACTTTCTGCTGGAACAAAACCATCAGAGTGAACGGCTGCTGAGCCAACTGCCGAGTGCTGTCTCTGACCAGGAAGGCTCCGTCCTACACACACACACACACACGCACACACACACACACACACACACACACACACACACACACACACACACACACACACACACACACACACACACACACACACACACACACACACACACACACACACACACACACACACACACACACACACACACACACAGACACACGATTATGATTATGGAAATAGAGAACCTATTAAACTTTAAATGACTCTGATATTGTTGTTGTTGTTTACCTTGTTGACTTGTTGCAGACTCTCCTCCGCCTGACCTCGGGTCACTCTCCCCACGTACCAGCTGGGGTCCAGGTCCTGCACACAGAGCACATCATATCATATATACATCAATATCTCTCTATATATATAAACATTATAATTTTAATGTGGTTAAACAACCGATACAACAGCTCCCCCTGTAGTACAGTATAAGTACGACACAAATAAAAGACTGTAAAAGTAGTTATATGTAAATGTTTCTTGCCGTTTAAAAAATGTCTTCTTAGGTTAACTTAGTTTAGATGTGGGAAAGAAACTTCTTGTGTTGCTACCTTCGTGAGGACCAAGCGTTTTATATTGCATTACAAGTCTCACTGTATGGGTCATTTAAGAAAAGTGTGTGTGTGTTTTTTATTACCTGTACAGGTGCTGCTGTAGGTGGCGTAGGACGAAACGATTGTCTGTCAGATCCTCCGAAGCCTTCACACACAAACACACACGCACGCACACACGCACGCACACACAGTTGGTCAGTTTTGTGATGTTTCTGCTGTTCGAGGAGAAAGGTCGCCCTCTAGTGTTCACACTGGGTCAGCACAGTATTTATTCATAATTACAATATCAAATCGTTATTTAAAGTTACGTACAGGTTAATTATATACTGATGATTGTGCATTAAGTTGCGTAAGGGAACAAGCTGGATTAAGGAGGATGTGAATAACAAAAATAAATGTAATATAAATGATAAATCCACATAAATAAAACAAATAAGACGCAAAAATAGAGGTGAATAACTTTAGTATAATTAATATAACTGGGTATAAATATAATTACTTAAATGATGAAACTAAAACAAGCATTTAAATTAAGATTGCATAATTAAAAGAAAACACCATTAAAATATAAAGAGGAGGGGGTTGTGGGGAAATAACACATTGTTAAACAATTGACAGAATAAAAATAAGATGTAAATGTTTATTAATAAAATGTGTTGTTTCCTCACCAGGTTGCAGTTTGTGGGGCAGAGAGCCGGCAGAGGGGACGCTGGGAGGAAGGCTGGGAGGAAGGCTGGGAGGAAACACAATACACACATTATTATGTCTTCATAAATAGGAATGGATAGAAATGTTGTAATTAAATTCACCTTTTTGCAGGTTTTGTTATTGTGTTTCATGAGATTCTGTTTGCAATAGTTTTGATTTTGAAAGCATTATTGTGATTTAGTCTTAGTCCTGCGTCAAATGCCCTTCTTAGTTTTTATTATATTAATACATTTTTGTTGACTTGATGTCTAATAATAATAATAAATAGTAGTAACTTGGATTTATATGGCGCCTTTCAAGAAACCCCAGGACGCTAATAACTTAAAGGTCTCCTATCAAGCAAAATGCACTTTTTGATGTCTTCTCTACATCACTATGTGTCCCCGGTGTGTCAGGGAACTCACGCAGCGTCAGAAAATAAAACCCTCTCTATTTTCCTCCGTACCCAAATCTCTAAAAACGGGGGAACAACGGAGCTGATCCAGATTTGCGTCCGATATGACGTAATATCTGAAATGTGGACCCACGGCCCTATCAGAAACGTTGCTATCAGAAACAATGCCTGACTGTTTTGGACGTAATATGGTCGGTGTTTATATTAGCATCGCTAACACTCAGAGCTAACCTGTACTGGAGAGCATGTGTGTGAAGAAGCAGGAAATAAAAAGGAACTCACCTTGTGGTATAACCGGCAAGAGAGAAAGCCTTTGAGCTCCATACTGTTTCAGAAACAATCCTTGATAATCCATGATATGGCGTTTCATCACGGCAGCATTTAGTTTAGACAGTAGCTGCCGGGTCCCGCATGAGCTCAGACCCCTCCTTTTTTATTTTATCAATTTTTTATTTATTTAAAGCTTTATTCCCCAAATCAGCACTTTAGAAACAGGAAGTGAAATAGAGGGATATGAGGCATGGCTAGAATGGGTGATCTGTTTGGTATTTGGAGCAAAACACTTCATAGACATGTTTTTTATATATTTGTATATATCTGAGACCTATGCTAGGCTATCACACATAGCATGATAGGTGACTTTTAATTTTAATTTAATAATAAGTTAATAAAAACTGTTTAAACCCTCAGATTATGTTTTTGTTTCTGTTGTCATTGTTATCTTCAGTTACAAAAATGATCCAAAGATATCATTGAGAAATAAAAATATTGATTGTGTAGTAGAGTAATTATTTTGTATTTATTTAATCAACTCAAACAAAGAGAAGAAGAAGAAGACTAAATCTGGCATTTAGAAATAGAAGTTTAAAAACATCACATTTCATTGGACGTGGTTTCAAGTTATACAATCACATTATGGGGCTTTTATTTTGAAAAACAAGCCTCTCCCTGAGCTTCCTGTGAGGATACAGTCACTCTGGGTACTGACAGGAAGTACATTACTTAAAGTCGTCTCACCTGTCTCCTTGGCGAGAGGGGCGTCCGGGGCGGGGGGTCTGACTCTTATTTTGAAGGGGAAAGGTGTTGTGTTTAGGAGCTAGAAGACAGAAGGGTTTTAAGAATTACTCCCATAGGTCGGGATATGCTTTTGTTTATGATGTTTATGATGAATACAAATCTCACCTTCATTGTGTGTTTGCTGATAGAAGAGAAGAGAAGAAGAAGTTCAAATGTCACTCAGGACAAACTAACCTTCAAAATAAAAGTTTCAAACTGAGACTTACCTCTCTCCTCGCCTCAAACCTGTCGAACCACCAAAAAAAGCTTGTGTTAACCAAAGACCTGATTTCAGACTAACAACAAAAACACTCAGAAACCATTGAAGAGAGACCAGGGGACAGGAAGTGAGGACATGCTGACTCATGACAGGGTTCAGGACTCATAATGCTGAGTCAGGGTTCAGGACTCATAATGCTGAGTCAGGGTTCAGGACTCATAATGCTGAGTCAGGACAGGGTTCAGGACTCATAATGCTGACTCATGACAGGGTTCAGGACTCATAATGCTGAGTCAGGGTTCAGGACTCATAATGCTGAATCAGGGTTTAGGACTCATAATGCTGAGTCAGGGTTCAGGACTCATAATGCTGAGTCAGGGTTCAGGACTCATAATGCTGAGTCAGGGTTCAGGACTCATAATGCTGAGTCAGGGTTCAGGACTCATAATGCTGAGTCAGGGTTTAGGACTCATAATGCTGACTCATGTCAGGGTTTAGGACTCATAATGCTGACTCATGACATGTTAGGACTCATAATGCTGACTCATGTCAGGGTTCAGGACGCATTCCTCTCTGGTGGATATGTCTGAAAGCTTTAATATCTGATGTTGACCTGGTGGCAGCCGGTCTGGCGGAGGAGTCGCTCCGGCTGACGGAGGTCGGGGTCGGGGTCGGGGTCGGGGGGAGAGCTGGAGGTTTGTTCCAGGCCGGAGGATCGTCCGGCTGAGGCCTGAACAGAGAAGATTAAAGATAACATTCCTCCACTTTGAACAATAACACACTCATTCCCTCCTCTGTGTTCGAGCACTCGATGATGCACTGCTGAGGCTGTTTGATCAAATACAGTTGAAGAGCATTTAAACGCATACAAGACAGAGTCATCTTCATAAAAATTGATATTTTAAGTCTATTATTACTTTTATTTCCCTTCGTTTGAAAAATTCTATAAACAAGACTTTCGTTCTCAAAATATATTTGATATAATAAAGAGGGTTTGAATACATTAAAAACAATGTAATCTGCGTAACATCGTTATAAAACAGCGCTTCCACTAGTCCCCAGAACAGTTGATCTATATAAGAGGACCGCACACAGAGCCCTGTGGGGCCCCATTACTTACTCCTGTAGGATATAATGGAGAGAACATCTACTTACCTCCAAGAGTTAGCGCCCGGCTGTAGGAAGCAAAGAAGCACAATTAGAATAAAGAAATACTAAATATAAAGTATGTGGAGAACTCCTTTGTTTACTCCCAAAACTTAGTGACATCACCAGGGAACACTCGCTCTCCTATTGGCGAGTGCTCCAACACATTGCACGTGATAGACTGAAAATGAGCACGATATGGCCGCTCTAAATAAAGCTTATTTATAAAGAAAACATCACCTTTTCCACTGTGTTGCGATGAGGTCCTGTGGAGACGAGAAAAACAAATGTAAACGACATGATTGAATCAACAATCTAGTAAATTGATGCTCTTTTTAGATGAATTTAATTTCCCAAAAAGAAATTCGACACCAAAATAACTACTTACTAAAAAGCAATATAACCTTACAGTGAGTAATATTTTTATATTTAAGATCACTGTAATGTCAGATAATAATAATAATAATAAATTATATTTCTATAGCGCTTTTCTTGAACCCAAAGATAGTGTTTCAGTGATGTCCTGGAATACAAACTATTGTTTTTATAATGATTTATTGATTTAAAACTCTCAACCAATCAGAATGGTACATTTCTGTGTTTAAAAACAATCAAGTATCCCTGATTGGCTCTCGCTGTGTGATGTCCCGCCCACCTCCAGAGCAGCTGTCCAATCACAGCGCTGTAACGACTACTCTCCAACCGACCCCTTAATTTAATTGAATGCAATACTTATGTTGTCCTTTGAAACCAAAGTAAGTAAATTTAAAAACAGAAGCACTTTGAAGCTTTACCTCTGACGGGGGACTGGTTCGGTCGACCCGGTTTGTTCACACGAAGAATCGGCGGGGGCCCCGGAGGAACTGAACACAACAGGAGGGAAAATAATCCATTAAAAGTTATTCTGAACAATATTTAACAGCTCCTGTTTGCAGTGTTTCCTGCAGAGTTACGCCATGCCACACAAAACCACCCGAACAAAAAGGCACAAAATGATCAAGTGTTAAAGGGCCCATGTCATGCTTTTCTGGTTATTACCCGTCCCCTTGTGTGTTATGAAGGTTTTTCTGCATGTAAACGGTCTGCAGAATCACAAACCCTCAAAGTACACCCTGTAGCGAGTAAAACTCTAACACAGAAAATACCTGTTTGCCCCAGAACGCCTCGTTGGACATTTCTCTTTTTCTTCCTGGGTACAGTGACGTGCCCATACCCAAATGGACCCATTGGTCCAAATGGGGCGTGCTTACACTGTAGGTGTGCCGCGTTTGGGGGTGCGGGTGCTAGTGGAGCCTTGCAGATGGGGGTGCTGAAGCCCCCTCAGCACCCCCCCTTCCCGTGTCCATTCGCGATGTCTCGCAGACCCCACGCAGCTAGTAGGAAATTAACCCAGCTCACACTGTCCGCTCCTCACAGCAGCGAGCTGCGGCAACGTCCCTCCAACACGGGCACCCAGACCCCCACGCAGCATTCTCATCTGTTTGTCTTTACTGGTGTCCTTTTCTGGTTGCTAACAAACGCCATTGTAAAACATAATCACTGATGTTCCGCTGTAACGGTGGTGGACTCATCAGAACAGAGTGGGCGAGCTGACCAATCAGAGCACAGTGGGCTCACAGGGAGGGGGGGGGGGGGGCAGGAGCTCCAACAAGGCGTGTAGGACAGAGAGTGAATTCACATACTATACAGAGATGCTGTATGAGAAACCAATGTGAGTTTCAATCTATTCTAGTAGACCTCAACAATGGAATTATGATCAGTAGAGATGGCCGTGACATGGGACCTTTAAGAAATAGAAACAAAACCATCACAAAGTGCCCACCAGGGGGCGCAAAACAACTACAGATAGATGTAGGAAGAGCAAAGAGGCAGCTGTTAAAAGTCTTAGAATAGATGCACAATAAGTCGCGTTCACACCGCAGTAATTTTCCCACTTTAGTTCCGATATAGTTCTGAAATGTCGCGGAATGTTAGCCGGAACTAAAATTAGTTCATGAACCTTTTTACCCCCTTTTCCGTCCCTGCTAGAGAGTAGGTACTTTCGTGGGAGAAAAAGGTTCCTATGTCTGATTGGCTGGGCGGATTGCAAACCACGCCCCGTAAAACTCCCAAAAGTTTTGTGAAGCCGCCATTTTATTATCCTCGCATTAGCATTATTAGCATTAGCATTAGCCCAGCGCACAAACGGAGAGAGACTAACTTATGGCAACACAAAAGAAAACATGGGAGCGGTGGAGTGGAGGAGGTGCCGGCGTTCTGGCGATTTACTCGGAAGGCTTCAGTAGAAGCTGCTGGGAGTCCCAGCAGCTTCTACTGAAGCCTTCCCCAACTCCGGGGACTTCCGGCCGGGGACTTCGGGTGGCAGTATACGCCCGTGAAGTTGTTTGCGGCCTGCCAGTAAACCCAAAGCAGAAGAGAAGAAGTGACGTCAGCGGCTCATTTGTGTAATCTTCCCTCAGGGAACTTATTCCGGTGAGAACGCGATCTGTACTTAGTTCATGAGAACTAAAGAGTTCTGATGAAATATTGTGGGAAAAGTACTGCGGTGTGAAAGCGCCTAATGAATTAAAACTGAAGACACGCAAAACTATTACACGGAACAAAATGACGAATAACCGATTAACACACACTCCTATGTGGCCTAAAATCAGCAAAAAAAGACGCATTCGTTTACAAAATAAATGCTAAATAATCACAAAAACACGATGTCACTGTTTCACTTGATACTAATGAAGAAAAGCTGAGTAGAGAAATGTATTAAAAATATAAACTCACATTTTCTCCCCCCCGCCGCGAGGGGAGGGGTCTCTTCTGGAGGACTGCTCACCTGTCTGCACACACACACACACACACACACACACACACACACACACACACACACACACACACACACACACACACACACACACACACACACACACAAACCTTTACATAAAAGTATATCTGAAGAATTTAAAATGTTTTAAATTATTCTTTAAATTTAGACTCACCGGTACGGAGAGGCTGGGGGCGGGGGGCGGGGACACACAGCAGGGGGGTGGCCTCTGGAGGGCACACGGCTGTCTACACCACACACACACACACACACACACACACACACACACACACACACACACACACACACACACACACACACACACACACACACACACACACACACACACACACACACACACACACATATTTAGCTCATGTTATACTTAAAGCAGGTCTATTGGTTGAAGCCCCCCCTGCTGGCCACAAAGGGAAACACATTAGAAATATATATTTTTACATAAAGAAAAACATAGCCCGTAGACGGGTTACGTTTTCTGTGAAATAAACGTCAGATACATCATTTTATATTCCTAAAGGGGGGGTCCAGGTGTTACCGATGCATTATGTGTTAAACCCTGTATTAAAGGTGTTATTAAAGGTCTTACCGATGTATTCCCCGTCCCCCAGCGGGCGGGGGGGCCCCAGTTTGAGCGCCATGTCCTCCGGGGGCTCGGAGGGGGGGGGCTCGTAGTCGTTGTTATCGTCGTCCATCGGGGACTCGTAGTCGCTGCCCCCCGCGTCCCCCCCGCTGTCCGGGTCCTCGTAGTCATCTTCCTCCGACTGGAAGTATATAGATATATATTTTACAAAAACACGCTGGTCACAAAAAACCCTTAAAAATAAATAATATTTTTCTGGTTGAATTTCCATCAAAAGAGAGAAAAATAAAAAATAAGACGTACAAACTCGTCCTCAGCCCAACCCTGAACCTCTGCCGCTGCTTCTGGGAGAAAAGGCAATAAGTATAAATATATTTATATAAAATACATTTCAAACCAAACACGAGAAGGTTAATGATGAAGTTAAAGTCAAACCTGGTTCGTGATATCTGGTCGGTCTGCAATGGAAATAAAAACAGTAATTATAAATATCAATAAACAATATAACAGATATTTAAAGGTGCTTTATTTGTTATTGTTTTATTATTTACAATTTAAATGTATTATAATTTTTCATTTGTGTTAATGTTGTAGTTTTATATTAAAAATATATATAAAAGCCTCACTTTATCCCAAACAGGCTCCTCTTCTCCTCCTTCTTGCTGATCTGAGAGCTGATCTTAGTGATCATCCTGAGGACACACAGGGTTTAAATAAAGGTTCTTCAAATTCAATCAGCACTTCCACATCGCCGTCGTATCAGAGACAGAAGAAGGAGATAAAAACACGAAGCGCTTCTCCTGGAGGTTTTCTCTTAAAGGTCCCGCATGATGCCCCTTTCACACCAACGCGCTTCCAGGGCCGGTTCGGAGCAGGAGCCTGAAAAGCACCGGTTTGTCCTGTTCACGCCGCAGCGGAGCCGCCTCTAAGCTCCGGAATCCGGTTCGTTTCGAGCACCAAAAGATTGTCGGTCAAGAAGCAAGAACCGCATACGTCACGCTTACGTCGGAGGGGGGCGAGTTTAACCTGAGCTAACAGTTTAAGGCGAGTACGGCAAATACAAGTTGTAACAAGCAGTAGCGCTGAGCAAAGTGACTAGAAGGCAACCACACACTTATAAAAAACACACTTTATAAAGTCAGGCAACACTAACCAGGCTTTGTGTGATTCTGTTTATTTGTACCTTACTTTGACCATCCGTTCGCTGTTATTGATCATTGTGGAGAGCAGGCAGACGTTTTGTTTGTTATTATAGCAGCTATCGGATGGAATCAATACATGGGCTGCACAGGTTGTCATGTCCGACTATCACAAGTAGAATCATAATGAAAAATACGCCGGTAAAATGTGCCTGTAGAAAACGGCTTAGCAAGTAGTCAGTTTAGCTTCGGTTGCTATGCTAACATCACCCATGTTATACCAGAGAAACTTTCATAACAGCGTTGTGATGCCAAACAGCGTCAATTCAGACTGACACACATTCACTTAAGGGGAAACTGGGGATATGTATCAGCTGCTTGTGTGACAGTCAGACAGTGAATACTTTAGAGCCGTGTGAGCTAACCCGGAGCTAACGGGAGAATAAACTCCCGTGGAAGAGCAGCACTGCAGCGGTCGGTAAATGCCGCTGAAACACATTAATAAACAATGAACCACGGCACTCTGGAGAAAAGTATAAGGTTGGAGAAGTCGTTATTTAATTTAATCTGGCTTCGTATGATTAAAAGCAACACGATCATCGACCCGACGCAGTCCCCCGTTGTTGTAGTGAGCGCCGTTGGGGAGCAAATCAGCGATGTAAACGGTGACGTCATGACACCATCCCGGCTCTGAGTGGTGGTGAACAGAGCGGGAGCAGAAAAAGAAGAACCGGTTCCGAACCAGAAGAGCTCTAGAACGGGAACTGCGTTGGTTTGAAATGGGCAAGATCCTGTTTCTCATCAATATATCACAGGTCTCAGATATATCCAGAGCCTGTCTCTGATTGGCTGAAACACCAAACAGATCATTGCAGGCATTACCCATAATCCCCTCTGTTTCAGCCCTGTTTCCAAAGTGCTGATTCTCTGTCTGTTACTTTAGATTGAAAATAAGGAGCCCCTCCCCACGCCCCTCTGAGAGAGATTTGGTTACAAAGAACTCAATAGCCGCGTTCACACCGGAGTACTTTTCAACCGTACTTTTCGCGTTTAGTTTCCTTTCGTACCCCTTATGTCGTGTTCACACCCAAAAAGAGAACTTAATCTCGGGGAACTTTTACCCCCCATTTTTTGTGCCTGCTGAGAGGTGGTACCTTGGTTGCTGATTGGCTAATGGTTACTCAAGCCAAAACATCGTTATGACATCAAGTGGCCAAAATCTGATCAGCTCATTTTCAGACAGGTTTTTATAAAAATGGATCAAAAAGAGAGAGAATCTTTGTTCCTGAAACTTTCAGAGTCTCTTTCCACAGAGGGGACACATGTTGATGAAGAAGAGACATGAGAAGAGGGGACACATGTTGATGTAGAAGAGACATGAAGAAGAGGGGACACATGTTGATGTAGAAGAGACATGAAGAAGAGGGGACACATGTTGATGTAGAAGAGACATGAAGAAGAGGGACACATGTTTGATGAAGAAGAGACATGAAGAAGAGGGGACCCATGTTGATGTAGAAGAGACATGAAGAAGAGGGGACACATGTTGATGTAGAAGAGACATGAAGAAGAGGGGACACATGTTGATGAAGAAGAGACATGAAGAAGAGAGGGGACACATGTTGATGTAGAAGAGACATAGAAAGAGTGGACACATGTTGATGTAGAAGAGACATGAAGAAGAGGGGACACATGTTGATGTAGAAGAGACATGAGGAAGAGGGGACACATGTTGATGTAGAAGAGACATGAAGAAGAGGGGACACATGTTGATGTAGAAGAGACATGAAGAAGAGGGGACACATGTTGATGAAGAAGATACATGAAGAAGAGGGGACACATGTTGATGTAGAAGAGACATGAAGAAGAGGGGACACATGTTGATGTAGAAGAGACCATGAAGAAGAGGGGACACATGTTGATGTAGAAGAGACATGAAGAAGAGGGGACACATGTTGATGTAGAAGAGACATGAAGAAGAGGGGACACATGTTGATGTAGAAGAGACATGAAGAAGAGGGGACACATGTTGATGTAGAAGTGGATTTGGTTTGTACTTACGGAGCGTAGAGTTGGGGAACTTCTGCAGATCGCTCTCGCTCAGATTCTTCCGAACAGAGAGACAGTGTGTTGACATTTTAAACTCTTCACCCTTTTTACTTTCACTGGATGTCTTTGAATGTAAACTCACCACAAATCTGGAGCCGCTGATGGAGTTCTTCAACACCACTTTATCCACAGGCCGCTCAGACTCATCTGCAATTACAAACAGCACATTGAAACGTGTGGAAATATAAATACGTGTATTACATTTCACGTGTTCGGTTAGTTCGTGTTGGTTTGTGTTGTCCGGTCCGAATCACCTGATGGTACTCCTGGTGATTCCCACATTTCTGAAAAGGACTTTGGACACGTATCCAAACATACACAGAGCTGTATTTAAAGTGATCCGTTACTCCATCTAAACGAGACGTTATCAAGACGTCTTCGTGAATAAAACCCATTTCAAACATCAGCTTTATGCCGACGACCGTCTCTCTTCTACATCGCTGATCTCCGTCTCCTCGTGGCTCGGTTTCTCAAATTGTCAGCAACAAATTCTGGACAGATTTGTATGAAACTTGTCGGACTTCTGTCTCGCGGGTCGAGGACGGAAACGTTGTGTTTTGGAGACGATTTAAATCACACTTCTCCTGGTAGGTCACGTGACGTCACGGGACCCATCAGACGTCTGTAGATCAGACGATATAAAGGTTTCATCGAGTGTTTGCTTCTGTTCTGTTTTAACCAAATGAAGACTTCCGAATGAAGTCGGTTTTCCATTTTGATCAAACCGTTAAATAACTTCTGTGTTCGGATCCTTCTTCCTGAAGACTTTGGGAAAGAAACAGATGAGTTTCTTTGTTGGGAAACCAAATCCTGCGCTTGTGTTTCCGCTGAACGGTGACGTCTGTTTGACTCAGCTAGCTCTCCTTTGGTTTCCATTTGGAAAAGTCCTGGAGAGTTCCTGGTACTTTTTAAGCACAATCCGAGCCAAGGATCCAGTTTAGAGTAGAAGGCGGAGTTAAAACACTGCAGGCTTTTGATTGGTCCAGAGAATCGACAGGAAAAAATGGAGGAAATTAAGGAGCTTTGAGAAACTGGACGTGCAGAAAGAAAGAAGTCAGAGGACATGTTTGAGGTCTTAAATATAGACGTTAGAGATACGTTCAAGTTCTTAAATAAGAAGTCAGAGACGGTAGTTTGAGGTCTCATGTTAAAGTGGACCTATCATGCTATATTTGAATAATATAGTGTAGGACCATACCTATATAAGGCATATTTATACTTTTTTTTTTTCAAAATACCAAACAGATCATGCATTTTAGCCATGCCTCATTTCGCTCAATTTGCACTTTTTTAGCTCTGTTTTTGCAAGGGCAGATTCTGTGAGAACAGCACCACCTACAGGCCTGGCATATGTACTACAGCGTCTCCAGCGCTTTCGAACGGCAATGGCCGTGGCTGTCTCCTCCTGATTGGTGGAGTTGACCCAATAGCCGTAGCGCCACCGTCCTGACGTCAGAACAGTGTTCAAATCTGGATCAGTTTTTATCAGATCCGTTGCAGCCCCTTTTTTAGAGATTTGGGTATGGAGGAAAAATAGAGAGGGTTGTGTTTTCTGACACTTGGTGAGTTCCCTGGAACACCGGGGACACATATTCATGTATAAAAGACGTACAAAAAGTGCATTTGCATGATAGGTCCCCTTTAAGTTGTCAGAGACGGTGTGTTCGAGGTCTCATGTTAAGTTGTCAGAGACGGTGTGTTCGAGATCTTAAATGAGAAGTCTGAGAGGGTAGTTTTGAGGTCTTAAATACAGGCGTTAGAGATACAGACATTATAGTTAGAGATGTTAGACATAGAGACGGTGTGTTCAAGGTCTCATGTTAAGATGTCAGAGAGACAGAGGACACGTTTGAGGTCTTAAATACAGGCGTTATAGACACAGACGGTGCGTTTTGAGGTCTCATGTTAAGTTGTCAGAGACGGTGTGTTTTGAGGTCTCATGTTAAGATGTCAGAGAGACAGAGGACACGTTTGAGGTCTTAAATACAGGCGTTATAGACACAGACGGTGCGTTCAGGGACTCACCCGGGTCAGGTACTCGGCCAGCTGCTGAGGGCTCCACCCCGTCACCTCGGCTCGACTCGGCACTCCGCTCATCTTGAATCTGAAGTGAAACCTCAGCTTCAGGACGAAAACATCTGAAGCTTCTCTCATCTCTCTCCAAACGTCTCTGAAACTCAGAAAATAAAAAGCTGCCGGCCGTCCTCTCACAGTTTCACTTCCTCAAAACCAAGCACTAAGACGCCGCTGAGAAACCTAAATCCAAATGGCTTCCTCCTCTTGCGTGTGTCCCGCCCTCTGACAGGAAGTGACTTTGCAAACACTTCCCCCCATCTTTGGTGTGACCACAGACAGGAAACAGGAGGTGGATCAGCGTCGCTGCAGCGGCTTCAACTGCAGTTCAATATTTTAATTTAGCACACATTCAAAGTGCTGGTCAGTAAGTTCATGGGCCTTTCGAAGTACTAACAAATAATACCAAAAAATACACAAAGGTCTTGTGTAATTCATGGGTTTTTACTAACCGGTATCAGTATGTTGTTACTTCGGCATCATTTTGAAACGATTCATTTGTCCTTTATTTCCTTTTTTTAAATTCTGATATTAAGAAACATTTATAGAAGAGAATCGAATATATCTTTATTGTCATCATACAAAGTACAACGAAATGTCTTTGGCAACTCTTCCTGCAAATTCAATGTCAATGTGCATATTTACATTTCATCACATCACATGACTTTACATTACATTACATGTCACTTGTTAGACGCTTTTATCCAAAGCGACTTATGGCGCGTTTCCACTACAGCGCGCAGCCCGGTTTAAGAGGGCTGTGACGTCAGCGGCCCGTTTGTGGTTGCGTTTCCACTTGGCCTAGTACCGGCCGGCTGGTCCTAATTCTCAGTTTTTCTGGCCTCATAAAATCGTGGGGCCAGGGCCAGAGACAACCGGGCTGTGTTTGTGACGTCAACGCTCTCGGCTGCTGATTGGTCGGAGAGAATCGTCACAATCTGCGCTGCGAGATAATCCATTTTTACAAACAGCATTTTTGTTAACAGAGGAGCTACAACAATGGCAAAGAAAAGCACACCATGGTCGGTCGAGGAAGTGACGACGTCCATTATATTGCAGATGATAAGGTCCAGCGGGTGCTCGACGGGACAACTCGCAATATCAAAGTCTTTCAGGAGGTCTCTACACAGACACTGGACTCTCCAACGGCGTTACTGGAGTCTGCATGGTACGTTTTTGCTAACGCTGTTATTTGCTTGAAAGCTTTGTGTCCCTGCTTTGTGTCCCTATCTGTTTTAAAGCTCACTTCTAACAAATAAGTCTATTTTATCCTTACATTTATGTTCGACAACCCCGATGGAGCCCCGAAGGCTAGCTAGGCAGATAGCATTAGCGAGAGCTATTGTTTGCTAACACCATATATCGCCATTGTTTACGTTCAGTTGTCTTTCTATAGTTGTTGTTGCTATTTATAGTATTGTGCTGCAGTAGTTTGTGGAATTTACAAGTCATGTTTCTGTTCTAGATGATTACATTGGGACTAGCGAGGAGGAACAGTTCCGAACAACGTCCTCTGCCATCAACAGCACAAACCGAGGAGGAGAGGATCTGGCCCTGCAGGAACGGCAACTGGCCCAGCAGAATCAATGCCATGTCTATCTTATTGCTTGTTGATAAATAATTGCACCCACCAGCGATCGCACAGAAAGATGGCATCATCTAGGCGTCCCTCTGCAGTCAGAAATATCATAAACACCATCGTCCACAAAGCACTGTACAGGGGTTTATGGATTTAAGAGAATACTTATCACAGTGAAACCTTTATCATCTGTTGCAATTAAAGCAAATAAGAGAATAAATACTTGGTTAAATAATACATTTTAACTCTTTAGGCAGGACAACTCTGCATACTGTTTGAAATTGAGTTTGCTAGCTTGAGGTCCTCCTCTAAAACATAACATTACATATTTGTAATGGTATTAAGAATACATGATAAATACTGTAGAAAAATTACTCAATTGTAATACCCTCGTTGTGCTAGACTCAAACACATTGCTTATATATTTCAAAGAGAAGAGAACAAAAGAAAACACCTATACAAAGAGAGCGGTGCACAGCGCTTAATATTTACTTGCACTATATTTCTCTTGATCTGGGTTATTGTGTTGCACTGTTGGAGGAGCCTGTGACCTAAGATGTTCATTGTCATAACTACAACTAGCTATGTTCGTATGACAAAATAAAAAACCTTGAACCTTGAGGCTGTGTCTTTCAGACAACCAATCATAATCATATTATTTTATGCTGTGGATACTTTAGCATCCATCCATGTTAACAATTTTTTACACTTGCATTTATGAATATAGTTCTGTTGTGTTTTACACTTTTGTATTTATGTTTATAGTTTGCTTTGATATTTGCTTAATTTATTAGATTATTATTATGGGGGCAGTACTGGTGCTTTGAAATTCAAATATTTACTAAATAGTCAATTCTGATAACATTTTTTTGGTTTAAATAATTTGACAAAACACATGTATGTGAAAAAGAAAAGATGTATTTATGTTCAATACAATACAATGAATATTTAGGTATTACACGTAGGTTTTCCTCAGGCATCCTGAAGTTCTCCACCCACTGAGTGTGTGAAAGATGGAACAATCAACATTCCACCACTCGGTAGCTCGGTCGGTAACTTCTGAAATACACAAACAAAAGCATACATATTTTAATACGTAAAAGTGGTAGCTACAATTAATTAAATACTTGAAATACTTTGGTCGTATAGGGAGGCGTGAGCCTAAACACATTGCTAGTTAGCAAACGTTAGCTTACCAAGTAGCATTGTAGTTAGTAGTGATTCGAGTCGTCCTGTAGTCCTCTGCGGCGTAGGAGGACTGGCCCGAACTCTCGCGTCAGCTTCTTCTATACCTCGTCTTGCTATACGTCGCCTCTTTCGAAACAACTCTTGTCTATTTCTGTGATAATAAACCACACAGCAAAAAACAAGCAAACGATCGCTTTCACATCTCCATTGTTGTGTCGCATTGAAGATGACGTCACGGCAGTTTTAAGCAGCGTCGCTCCGCCTACACTGTGTTACTATAGATACTGACCCGGTTCCTAAACTGTAATGGAAACGCGCCACAAAGTGAGCTGGTCCTAACGAGGCCGGGCGCGGCCAAAGGAGGCCGAGCGGGGCCGAGCGAGGCTGTGTAGTGGAAACGCGGCATTACATACTCAATACTGTGGACAATCCCCACAGGAGCACTTTGGGGTGAACGGGCCGTCTCCACGGCAGCGTTAAAAAATCTTGAAACGCTTCTGCCCATTCACTTTGAATGGGGTGACGTCACTTTTTTTCGCTTTCGCCGAAATGCATTGTGGGCAGGCGAGCGGAGATTCTCAGGATTTTCAAGATCCAAAGTTGAACAATGTTCAACTTTTGAGGCTGAGGTGGAAGCGTCAGCCAATCAAATCCCGTGTACGCAAATCTGACAGTTCAAGCTCTAGCCAATCAAACGGCGTGTATGCTGGGAGAGAAATACCGCAGGTCATTTCCTCATATTCCAAAAAATGGAGGAGAAATTAGCGGTAGCGAATCAATCACCCGGTGCTTTATGACCAGACCTACCGGGATATAAACCGGAGGAGCCAGGCATGGAGGGAGGTGGCAGAGACAGTGGTAGGTTTTCGCCTGTTTTGGGGAGTTTATATCCAGTTTACTTCGGGCTTTTTTGCTTCGTATGTCGCGGGCGGGAGATTCATGTGATTGGTTGCTCGCAAAAAATCCTCAAGCTTCAGATACGCCCACCTCCAAGATTTTTTTAACGCTGCCGTGGAGACGGCCCAAAAGTGTCTCAGGGACAGAACGACATGCTGACTGCAGTGGGGTTTGAACCTGTGCTCCCCTGATCCCAACACCAACGCACTATCTACTGCGCCACACGCCTCCATTTACACTTGCGGTCTAAATATATATTAGTAAAATAGCCATAAGTATGACTAAATAGTAGTGCTTTGGGGGGTGGAGTGTTCCTCAGTCTCTGGTGATGCTGCTGGCCCCAATATTTCACTTGTTCCCTCGATTTATGGAGAACATTATGAAGATGTTATTTGTTACATTACATTGCATTTAGCTGAGGCTTTTATCCAAAGCGACTTACAATAAGTGCATTCGACCAGGAAGATACAAACTTGAAGAAAACAGAATCATATAAGTACATCAGGTTTCATAGAGCCAAAACATTTAAAGTGCTACTCAAGTGGCTTTAGATAAGCCAGTCCTTTGTTAGTATATAAGTGCTTTGTTAGTCATTCTTTGTTAGTAATTCTATCGCTCGAAGTGGAGTCGAAAGAGATGAGTTTTCAGTCTGCGCCGTATTTTAATGTTTTATTTACTTAAAGGTAGGGTAGATAAGAATGGAGAAACCAGCTCGAGTGCGCTAGAATTTGAAAGTACACAACCGAAACAATCTGCCCCTTCCTTCAGACTT
>NW_022988046.1:15000-49025 GCF_902827165.1 Trematomus bernacchii | reverse complement strand
ATGTCTCTTCTTACATGCCAACATGTGTCCCCTCTTCTTCATCAACATGTGTCCTCTCTTCTTGATGTCTCTTCTTCATCAACATGTGTCCCCTCTTCTTCATGTCTCTTCTTCATCAACATGTGTCCCCTCTTCTTCATCAACATGTGTCCCCTCTTCTTCATCAACATGTGTCCCCTCTTCTTCATCAACATGTGTCCTCTCTTCTTGATGTCTCTTCTTCATCAACATGTGTCCCCTCTTCTTCATCAACATGTGTCCTCTCTTCTTGATGTCTCTTCTTCATCAACATGTGTCCCCTCTTCTTGATGTCTCTTCTTCATCAACATGTGTCCCCTCTTCTTCATCAACATGTGTCCTCTCTTCTTGATGTCTCTTCTTCATCAACATGTGTCCTCTCTTCTTCATCAACATGTGTCCCCTCTTCTTCATCAACATGTGTCCCCTCTTCTTCATGTCTCTTCTTCATCAACATGTGTCCCCTCTTCTTCATCAACATGTGTCCCCTCTTCTTCATGTCTCTTCTTCATCAACATGTGTCCCTTCTTCTTGATGTCTCTTCTTCATCAACATGTGTCCCCTCTTCTTCATCAACATGTGTCCCCTCTTCTTCATGTCTCTTCTTCATCAACATGTGTCCCCTCTTCTTCATGTCTCTTCTTCATCAACATGTGTCCCCTCTTCTTCATGTCTCTTCTTCATCAACATGTGTCCCCTCTTCTTCATCAACATGTGTCCTCTCTCCTTCATGTCTCTTCTACATCAACATGTGTCCCCTCTTCTTCATGTCTCTTCTTCATCAACATGTGTCCCCTCTTCTTCATGTCTCTTCTTCATCAACATGTGTCCCCTCTTCTTCATGTCTCTTCTACATCAACATGTGTCTTCTACATCATCATGTGTCCCCTCTTCTTCATGTTTCTTCTTCATCAACATGTGTCCCCTCTTCTACATCAACATGTCTCTTCTACATCATCATGTGTCCCCTCTTCTTCATGTCTCTTCTTCATCAACATGTGTCCCCTCTTCTTCATGTCTCTTCTTCATCAACATGTGTCCCCTCTTCTACATCAACATGTCTCTTTACATCATCATGTGTCCCCTCTTCATGTCTCTTCTTCATCAACATGTGTCCCCTCTTCTTCATGTCTCTTCTTCATCAACATGTGTCCCCTCTCACATCAACATGTCTCTTCTACATCATCATGTGTCCCCTTTCTTTCATGTCTCTTCTTCATCAACATGTGTCCCCTCTTCTTCATGTCTCTTCTACATCATCATGTGTCCCCTCTTTTCATGTCTCTTCTACATCATCATGTGTCCCCTCTTCTTCATGTCCTTTCTTCATCAACATGTGTCCCCTCTTCTTCATGTCTCTTCTACATCATCATGTGTCCCCTCTTCTTCATGTCTCTTCTCATCAAAGTGTCCCCTCTTCTTCATGTCTCTTCTTCATCAACATGTGTCCCCTCTTCTTCATGTCTCTTCTTCATCAACATGTGTCCCCTCTTCTTCATGTCTCTTCTTCATCAACATGTGTCCCCTCTTCTACATCAACATGTCTCTTCTACATCATCATGTGTCCCCTCTTCTTCATGTCTCTTCTTCATCAACATGTGTCCCTCTTCATGTCTCTTCTACATCAACATGTGTCCCCTCTTCTTCATGTCTCTTCTTCATCAACATGTGTCCCCTCTTCTTCATGTCTCTTCTACATCAACATGTGTCCCTCTTCTTCATGTCTCTTCTTCATCAAACATTTGTCCCTCTTCTCATGTCTCTTCTACATCAACATGTGTCCCCTCTTCTTCATGTCTCTTCTTCATCAACATGTGTCCCCTCTTCTTCATGTCTTTCTACATCAACATGTGTCCCCTCTTCTTCATGTCTCTTCTTCATACATGTGTCCCACTCTTCTTCATGTCTCTTCTACATCAACATGTGTCCCTCTTCTTCATGTTCTCTTCTTCATCAACATGTTTGTTCCCCCTCTTCTTCATGTCCTCTCTACATCAACATGTGTCCCCTCTTCTTCATGTCTCTTCTTCATCAACATGTGTCCCCTCTTCTTCATGTCTCTTCTACATCAACATGTGTCCCCTCTTCTTCATGTCTCTTCTACATCAACATGTGTCCCCTCTTCTTCATGTCTCTTCTCATCAACATGTGTCCCCTCTTCTTCATGTCTCTTCTACATCAACATGTGTCCCCTCTTCTTCATGTCTCTTCTACATCAACATGTGTCCCCTCTTCTTCATGTCTCTTCTTCATCAACATGTGTCCCCTCTTCTTCATGTCTCTTCTTACATCAACATGTGTCCCCTCTTCTTCATGTCTCTTCTACATCAACATGTGTCCCCTCTTCTTCATGTCTCTTCTACATCAACATGTGTCCCCTCTTCTTCATGTCTCTCTTCCCCTCTTCTTCATTGTCTCTTTTCATTCACATGTGTCCCCTCTTCTTCATGTCTCTTCTTCATCAACATGTGTCCCCTCTTCTCATGTCTCTTCTACATCAAATGTTGTCCCCTCTTCTTCATGTCTCTTTCTTATCATCAACATGTGACCCCTCTTTTCATGTCTCTTCTACATCAACATGTGTCCCCTCTTCTTCATGTCTCTTCTTCATCAACATGTGTCCCCTCTTCTTCATGTCTCTTCTAGACATCAACATGTGTCCCCTCTTCTTCATGTCTCTTCTACATCAACATGTGTCCCTCTTCTTCATGTCTCTTCTACATCAACATGTGTCCCCTCTTCTTCATGTCTCTTCTACATCACATGTGTCCCCTCTTCTTCATGTATCTTCTACATCAAACATGTGTCCCCTTTCTACTGTCTCTTCTCATCAACATGTGTCCCTCTTTCTTCCATCCACATGTGTCCCCTTCTCTCCTCATGTCTCTTCTACATCAACATGTGTCCCCTCTTCTTCATGTCTCTTCTACATCAACATGTGTCCCCTCTTCTTCATGTCTCTTCTTCATCAACATGTGTCCCCTCTTCTTTATGTCTCTTCTTCATCAACATGTGTCCCCTCTTCTTCATGTCTCTTCTTCATCAGCATGTGTCCCCTCTTCTTCATGTCTCTTCTACATCAACATGTGTCCCCTCTTCTTCATGTCTCTTCTACATCAACATGTGTCCCCTCTTCTTCACGTCTCTTCTACATCAACATGTGTCCCCTCTTCTTCATGTCTCTTCTTCATCAACATGTGTCCCCTCTTCTTCATGTCTCTTCTACATCAACATGTGTCCCCTCTTCTTCATCAACATGTGTCCCCTCTTCTTCATGTCTCTTCTTCATCAACATGTGTCCCCTCTTCTTCATGTCTCTTCTTCATCAACATGTGTCCCCTCTTCTTCATGTCTCTTCTTCATCAACATGTGTCCCCTCTTCTTCATGTCTCTTCTTCATCAACATGTGTCCCCTCTTCTCATGTCTCTTCTACATCAACATGTGTCCCCTCTTCTTCATGTCTCTTCTACATCAACATGTGTCCCCTCTTCTTCATGTCTCTTCTTCATCAACATGTGTCCCCTCTTCTTCATGTCTCTTCTTCATCAACATGTGTCCCCTCTTCTTCATGTCTCTTCTTCATCAACATGTGTCCCCTCTTCTTCATGTCTCTTCTTCATCAGCATGTGTCCCCTCTTCTTCATGTCTCTTCTTCATCAACATGTGTCCCCTCTTCTACATCAACATGTCTCTTCTACATCATCATGTGTCCCCTCTTCTTCATGTCTCTTCTTCATCAACATGTGTCCCCTTTCTTCATGTCTCTTCTTCATCAACATGTGTCCCCTCTTCTTCATGTCTCTTCTTCATCAACATGTGTCCCCTCTTCTACATGTCTCTTCTTCATCAACATGTGTCCCCTCTTCTACATCAACATGTCTCTTCTACATCATCATGTGTCCCCTCTTCTTCATGTCTCTTCTTCATCAACATGTGTCCCCTCTTCTTCATGTCTCTTCTTCATCAACATGTGTCCCCTCTTCTTCATGTCTCTTCTACATCATCATGTGTCCCCTCTTCTTCATGTCTCTTCTTCATCAAACATGTGTCCCCTTCTTCTTCATGTCTCTTCTTCATCAACATGTGTCGCCCTCTTCTTCATGTCTCTTCTTCATCAACATGTGTCCCCTCTTCTTCATGTCTCTTCTTCATCAACATGTGTCCCCTCTTCTACATCACATGTCTCTTGTACATCATCATGTGTCCCCTCTCTTCATGTCTCTTCTTCATCAACATGTGTCCCCTCTTCTTCATGTCTCTTCTACATCATCATGTGTCCCCTCTTCTTCATGTCTCTTCTTCATCAACATGTGTCCCCTCTTCTTCATGTCTCTTCTTCATCAACATGTTGTCCCCCTCTTCTTCATTTCTCTTCTTCATCAACATGTGTCCCCTCTTCTTCATGTCTCTTCTTCATCAACATGTGTCCCCTCTTCTACATCAACATGTCTCTTCTACATCATATGTGTCCCCTCTTCTTCATGTCTCTTCTTCATCAACATGTGTCCCCTCTTCTTCATGTCTCTTCTTCATCAACATGTGTCCCCTCTTCTTCATGTCTCTTCTTCATCAACATGTGTCCCCTCTTCTTCATTGTCTCTTCTTCATCAGCATGTGTCCCCTCTTCTTCATGTCTCTTCTACATCAACATGTGTCCCCTCTTCTTCATGTCTCTTCTACATCAACATGTGTCCCCTCTTCTTCATGTCTCTTCTACATCAACATGTGTCCCCTCTTCTTCATGTCTCTTCTACATCAACATGTGTCCCCTCTTCTTCATGTCTCTTCTACATCAACATGTGTCCACTCTTCTTTCATGTCTCTTCTTCATCAACACATGTCCCCCTCTTCTTCATGTCTCTTCTACATCAACATGTGTCCCCTCTTCTTCATGTCTCTTCTACATCAACATGTGTCCCCTCTTCTTCATGTCTCTTCTACATCAACATGCTGGTCCCTTTCTTCTTCTTGTCTCTTCTCATCAACATGTGTCCCCTCTTCTTCATGTCTCTTCTTCATCAGCATGTGTCCCCTCTTCTTCATGTCTCTTCTTCATCAACATGTGTCCCCTCTTCTTCATGTCTCTTCTTCATCAACATGTGTCCCCTTTTCTACTTCAACATGTCTCTTCTACATCATCATGTGTCCCCTCTTCTTCATGTCTCTTCTTCATCAACATGTGTCCCCTCTTCTTCATGTCTCTTCTACATCATCATGTGTCCCCTCTTCTTCATGTCTCTTCTTCATCAACATGTGTCCCCTCTTCTTCATGTCTCTTCTTCATCAACATGTGTCCCCTCTTCTTCATGTCTCTTCTACATCAACATGTGTCCCCTCTTCTTCATGTCTCTTCTACATCAACATGTGTCCCCTCTTCTTCATGTCTCTTCTTCATCAACATGTGTCCCCTCTTCTTCATGTCTCTTCTACATCAACATGTGTCCCCTCTTCTTCATGTCTCTTCTACATCAACATGTGTCCCCTCTTCTTCATGTCTCTTCTTCATCAACACGTGTCCCCTCTTCTTCATGTCTCTTCTACATCAACATGTGTCCCCTCTTCTTCACTGTCTCTTCTACATCAACATGTGTCCCCTCTTCTTCACTTGTCTCTTCTACATCAACATGTGTCCCCTCTTCTTCATGTCTCTTCTACATCAACATGTGTCCCCTCTTCTTCATGTCTCTCGTCTTCTCATCAACATGTGTCCCCTCTTCTTCATGTCTCTTCTTCATCAACATGTGTCCCCTCTTCTTCATGTCTCTTCTTCATCAGCATGTGTCCCCTCTTCTTCATGTCTCTTCTTCATCAACATGTGTCCCCTCTTCTTCATGTCTCTTCTTCATCAACATGTGTCCCCTCTTCTACTTCAACATGTCTCTTCTACATCATCATGTGTCCCCTCTTCTTCATGTCTCATTCTTCATCAACATGTGTCCCCCTTTCTTCATGTCTCTTCTACATCATCATGTGTCCCCTCTTCTTCATGTCTCTTCTTCATCAACATGTGTCCCCTCTTCTTCATGTCTCTTCTTCATCAACATGTGTCCCCTCTTCTTCATGTGTCTTCTACATCAACATGTGTCCCCTCTTCTTCATGTCTCTTCTACATCAACATGTGTCCCCTCTTCTTCATGTCTCTTCTTCATCAACATGTGTCCCCTCTTCTTCATGTCTCTTCTACATCAACATGTGTCCCCCTCTTCTTCATGTCTCTTCTACATCAACATGTGTCCCCTCTTCTTCATGTCTCTTCTTCATCAACATGTGTCCCCTCTTCTTCATGTCTCTTCTACATCAACATGTGTCCCCTCTTCTTCATGTCTCTTCTACATCAACATGTGTCCCCTCTTCTTCATGTCTCTTCTACATCAACATGTGTCCCCTCTTCTTCATGTCTCTTCTACATCAACATGTGTCCCCTCTTCTTCATGTCTCTTCTACATCAACATGTGTCCCCTCTTCTTCATGTCTCTTCTTCATCAACATGTGTCCCCTCTTCTTCATGTCTCTTGTTCATCAACATGTGTCCCCCATGTCTCTTCTACATCAACATTGGTCCCCTCTTCTCATGTCTCTCTTCATCAACATGTGTCCCCTCTTCTTCACGTCTCTTCTTCATCAACAGGGTCCCCTCTTCTTCATGTCTCTTCTACATCAAACATGTGTCCCCTCTTCTTCATGTCTCTTCTACATCAACATGTGTCCCCTCTTCTTCATGTCTCTTCTTCATCAACATGTGTCCCCGCTCTCTTCATGTCTCTTCTCATCAGCATTGTGTCCCCTCTTCTTCATGTCTCTTCTACATCAACATGTTGTCCCTCTTCTTCATGTCTCTTCTACATTTCAACATGTGTCCCCTCTTCTTCATGTTCTCTTCTACATTCAACATTGTGTCCCTCTTCTTCATGTCCTTTCTAACATCAACATGTGTCCCCTCTTCTTACATGTCTCTTCTTACATCAACATGTGTCCCCTCTTCTTCATGTCTCTTCTACATCAACATGTGTCCCCTCTTCTTCATGTCTCTTCTACATCAACATGTGTCCCCTCTTCTTCATGTCTCTTCTACATCAACATGTGTCCCCCTCTTTTCATGTCTCTTCTCATCAACATGTGTCCCCTCTTCTTCATGTCTCTTCTTCATCAGCATGTGTCCCCTCTTCTTCATGTCTCTTCTACATCAACATGTGTCCCCTCTTCTTCATGTCTCTTCTACATCAACATGTGTCCCCTCTTCTTCATGTCTCTTCTACATCAACATGTGTCCCCTCTTCTCATGTCTCTTCTACATCAACATGTGTCCCCTCTTCTTCATGTCTCTTCTTTCATCAACATGTGTCCCCTCTGTCTTCATGTCTCTTCTTCATCAACATGTGTCCCCTCTTCTTCATGTCTCTTCTACATCAACATGTGTCCCCTCTTCTTCATGTCTCTTCTACATCAACATGTGTCCCCTCTTCTTCATGTCTCTCTTCATCAACATGTGTCCCCTCTTCTTCATGTCTCTTCTTCATCAGCATGTGTCCCCTCTTCTTCATGTCTCTTCACATCAAAATGTGTCCCCTCTTCTTCATGTCTCTTCTACATCAACATGTGTCCCCTCTTCTTCATGTCCTCTTTTCCTACAATTCAACATGTGTCCCCTCTTCTTTCATGTCTCTTCTAACATCAACATGTGTCCCCTCTTCTTCATGTCTCTTCTACATCAACATGTGTCCCCCTCTTCTTCATGTCTCTTCTACCATCAACATGTGGTCCCCTCTTCTTCATGTCTCTTCTACATCAAACATGTGTCCCCTCTCTTCATGTCTCTTCTACATCACCATGGTGTCCCCTCTTCTTCATGTCTCTTCTTTCATCAACATTGTGTCCCCTCTTCTTCATGTCTCTTCTTCATCAACATGTGCCCCCTCTTCTTCATGTCTCTTCTACATCAACATGTGTCCCCTCTTCTTCATGTCTCTTCTACATCAACATGTGTCCCCTCTTCTTCATGTCTCTTCTACATCAACATGTGTCCCCTCTTCTTCATGTCTCTTACATCAACATGTGTCCCCTCTTCTTCATGTCTCTTCTTCATCAACATGTGTCCCCTCTTCTTCATGTCTCTTCTTCATCAACATGTGTCCCCTCTTCTACATCAACATGTCTCTTCTACATCATCATGTGTCCCCTCTCTTCATGTCTCTTCTTCATCAACATGTGTCCCCTCTTCTTCATGTCTCTTCTTCATCAACATGTGTCCCCTCTTCTACATCAACATGTCTCTTCTACATCATCATGTGTCCCCTCTTCTTCATGTCTCTTCTTCATCAACATGTGTCCCCTCTTCTTCATGTCTCTTCTACATCATCATGTGTCCCCTCTTCTTCATGTCTCTTCTTCATCAACATGTGTCCCCTTTCTTCATGTCTCTTTTCATCAACATGTGTCCCCTCTTCTTCATCAACATGTGTCCCCTCTTCTTCATGTCTCTTCTTCATCAACATGTGTCCCCTCTCTCTACATCAACATGTCTCTTCTACATCATCATGTGTCCCCTCTTCTTCATGTCTCTTCTTCATCAACATGTGTCCCCTCTTCTTCATGTCTCTTCTTCATCAACATGTGTCCCCTCTTCTACATCAACATGTCTCTTCTACATCATCATGTGTCCCCTCTTCTTCATGTCTCTTCTTCATCAACATGTGTCCCCTCTTCTTCATGTCTCTTCTTCATCAACATGTGTCCCCTCTTCTTCATGTCTCTTCTTCATCAACATGTGTCCTCTCTTCTTCATGTCTCTTCTACATCAACATGTGTCCCCTCTTCTTCATGTCTCTTCTTCATCAACATGTGTCCCCTCTTCTTCATGTCTCTTCTTCATCAACATGTGTCCCCTCTTCTTCATGTCTCTCTTCATCAACATGTGTCCCCTCTTCTTCATGTCTCTTCTTCATCAACATGTGTCCCCTCTTCTTCATGTCTCTTCTACATCAACATGTGGCCCTCTTCTTTCATGTCTCTTCTACATCAACATGTGTCCCCTCTTCTTCATGTCTCTTCTTCATCAACATGTGTCCCCTCTTCTTCATGTCTCTTCTTCATACACATGTGTCCCCTCTTCTTCATGTCTCTTCTACATCAACATGTGTCCCCTCTTCTTCATGTCTCTTCTACATCAACATGTGTCCCCTCTTCTTCATGTCTCTTCTACATCAACATGAGTCCCCTCTTCTTCATGTCTCTTCTTCATCAACATGTGTCCCCTCTTCTTCAATGTCTCTTCTTCATCAGCATGTGTCCCCTCTTCTTCATGTCTCTTCTACATCAACATGTGTCCCCTCTTCTTCATGTCTCTTCTACATCAACATGTGTCCCTCTTTCAGTTCTTCTAATCACATGTGTCCCTCTTCTTCATGTCTACATCAACATGTGTCCCCTCTTCTTCATGTCTCTTCTACATCAACATGTGTCCCCTCTTCTTCATGTCTCTGTTCTACATCAACATGTGTCCCCTCTTCTTATGTCTCTTCTTCATCAACACGTGTCCCCTCTTCTTCATGTCTCTTCTACATCAACATGTGTCCCCTCTTCTTCATGTTTCTTCTACATCAACATGTGTCCCCCTCTTCTTCATGTCTCTTCTACATCAACATGTGTCCCCTCTTCTTCATGTCTCTTCTACATCAACATGTGTCCCCTCTTCTTCATGTCTCTTCTTCATCAACATGTGTCCCCTCTTCTTCATGTCTCTTCTTCATCAGCATGTGTCCCCTCTTCTTCATGTCTCTTCTTCATCAACATGTGTCCCCTCTTCTTCATGTCTCTTCTTCATCAACATGTGTCCCCTCTTCTTCATGTCTCTTCTTCATCAACATGTGTCCCCTCTTCTACATCAACATGTCTCTTCTACATCATCATGTGTCCCCTCTTCTTCATGTCTCTTCTTCATCAACATGTGTCCCCTCTTCTACATCAACATGTCTCTTCTACATCATCATGTGTCCCCTCTTCTTCATGTCTCTTCTTCATCAACATGTGTCCCCTCTTCTTCATGTCTCTTCTACATCATCATGTGTCCCCTCTTCTTCATGTCTCTTCTACATCAACATGTGTCCCCTCTTCTTCATGTCTCTTCTACATCAACATGTGTCCCCTCTTCTTCATGTCTCTTCTTCATCAACATGTGTCCCCTCTTCTTCACGTCTCTTCTTCATCAACATGTGTCCCCTCTTCTTCATGTCTCTTCTCTACATCAACATGTGTCCCCTCTTCTTCATGTCTCTTCTACATCAACATGTGTCCCCTCTTCTTCATGTCTCTTCTTCATCAACATGTGTCCCCTCTTCTTCATGTCTCTTCTTCATCAGCATGTGTCCCCTCTTCTTCATGTCTCTTCTACATCAACATGTGTCCCCTCTTCTTCATGTCTCTTCTTCATCAACATGTGTCCCCTCTTCTTCATGTCTCTTCTTCATCAACATGTGTCCCCTCTTCTTCATGTCTCTTCTACATCAACATGTGTCCCCTCTTCTTCATGTCTCTTCTTCATCAACATGTGTCCCCTCTTCTTCATGTCTCTTCTTCATCAGCATGTGTCCCCTCTTCTTCATGTCTCTTCTACATCAACATGTGTCCTCTCTTCTTGATGTCTCTTCTACATCAACATGTGTCCCCTCTTCTTCATGTCTCTTCTTCATCAACATGTGTCCCCTCTTCTTCATGTCTCTTCTACATCAACATGTGTCCCCTCTTCTTCATGTCTCTTCTACAATCAACATGTGTCCCCTCTTCTTCATGTCTCTTCTACATCAACATGTGTCCCCCTCTTCTTCATGTCTCTTCTTCATCAACATGTGTCCCCTCTTCTTCATGTCTCTTCTTCATCAACATGTGTCCCCTCTTCTTCATGTCTCTTCTTCATCAGCATGTGTCCCCTCTTCTTCATGTCTCTTCTACATCAACATGTGTCCCCTCTTCTTCATGTCTCTTCTACATCAACATGTGTCCCCTCTTCTTCATGTCTCTTCTACATCAACATGTGTCCCCTCTTCTTCATGTCTCTTCTACATCAACATGTGTCCCCTCTTCTTCATCAACATGTGTCCCCTCTGTGGAAAGAGACTCTGAAAATTTCAGGAACAAAGATTCTCTCTCTTTTTGATCCATTTCTATAAAAACCTGTCTGAAAATGAGCTGATCAGATTTTGGCCACTTGATGATGTCATAACAATGTTTTGTCTTGTGTAACCATTAGCCAATCAGCAACCAAGGTAACCCCCCCCCCCCCCTTATCACCTGAATCTCCTCCTAGAGCACCATTGAGTTCTTTGTAACCAAATCTCTCTCAGAGGGGCGTGGGGAGGGGCTCCTTATTTTCATCTAAAGTAACAGACAGAGAATCAGCACTTTGGAAACAGGGCTGAAACAGAGGGGATTATGGGTAATGCTGCAATGATCTGTTTGGTGTTTCAGCCAATCAGAGACAGGCTCTGGATATATCTGAGACCTGTGATATATTGATGAAGAGGAGGATAACAGGGGACCTTTAAGTATTAAAGATGTGGGTTGTGTTTCAGTCGTCTCTGAGCGCAATCTCGGAGCGTCTCTCGTCTTCGTACCGATCTGTTTCAGAGTTCAAGTCGGACGTCAGGAAATGTTCAGTGCCTTGCAGGTACACTCATTCCTACTATTCAGCTTTCCCTTCTGAATCCACCTCCACCACACATCTAAAGGATTCTGTTCTGATCTGTGTGAGAGACACGTCCTCTCTCACTGAGTGAGGGACACGTCCTCTCTCACTGAGTGAGGGACACGTCCTCTCTCACTGAGTGAGGGACACGTCCTCTCTCACTGAGTGAGGGACACGTCCTCTCTCACTGAGTGAGGGACACGTCCTCTCTCACTGAGTGAGGGACACGTCCTCTCTCACTGAGTGAGGGACACGTCCTCTCTCACTGAGTGAGGGACACGTCCTCTCTCACTGAGTGAGGGACACGTCCTCTCTCACTGAGTGAGGGACACGTCCTCTCTCTCACTGTGTGAGGGACACGTCCTCTCTCTCACTGAGCGAGGGACACGTCCTCTCTCACTGAGCGAGGGACACGTCCTCTCTCTCACTGAGTGAGGGACACGTCCTCTCTCACTGTGTGAGAGACACGTTCCTCTCTCACTGTGTGAGGGACACGTCCTCTCTCACTGTGTGAGGGACACGTCCTCTCTCACTGAGTGAGGGACACGTCCTCTCTCACTGTGTGAGAGACACGTCCTCTCTCACTGAGTGAGGGACACGTCCTCTCTCACTGTGTGAGGGACACGTCCTCTCTCTCAATGTGTGAGGGATACGTCCTCTCTTCTCAATGTGTGAGGGATACGTCCTCTCTCACTGTGTGAGGGACACGGTCCTCTCTCACTGGTGAGGGACACGTTCCTCTCTCACTGTGTGAGGGACACGTCCTCTCTCACTGAGTGAGGGACACGTCCTCTCTCACTGAGTGAGGGACACGTCCTCTCTCACTGTGTGAGGGACACGTCCTCTCTCACTGAGTGAGGGACACGTCCTCTCTCACTGAGTGAGGGACACGTCCTCTCTCACTGAGTGAGGGACACGTCCTCTCTCACTGTGTGAGGGACACGTCCTCTCTCACTGAGTGAGGGACACGTCCTCTCTCACTGTGGGAGGGACACGTCCTCTCTCACTGAGCGAGGGACACGTCCTCTCTCACTGAGCGAGGGACACGTCCTCTCTCACTGAGCGAGGGACACGTCCTCTCACTGAGCGAGGGACACGTCCTCTCACTGAGCGAGGGACACGTCCTCTCACTGTGCGAGGGACACGTCCTCTCTCACTGAGCGAGGGACACGTCCTCTCTCACTGAGCGAGGGACACGTCCTCTCTCACTGAGCGAGGGACACGTCCTCTCTCACTGAGCGAGGGACACGTCCTCTCTCACTGAGCGAGGGACACGTCCTCTCTCACCGTCTGAGGGACACGTCCTCTCTCACTGAGCGAGGGACACGTCCTCTCTCACTGAGCGAGGGACACGTCCTCTCTCTCACAGATCAAACGTAGCATTAACTCTGATGGTAAATAAATGGAAATAATAACGAAGGCATTTTATCAGGACGACGACTTCTCGGACAAACTGCGGGAGGAAGTGAGGAGCCGCTGGAAGAAGGGTTCCCCTTTACAGGAAGTCGTGCGGCAGGAACAGGAAGTCGTGCGGCAGGAACAGGAAGTCCCAGGTGAGGAACAGGAAGTGAACAGCAGAGCGTCCAGACTGGCGCAGACGAGGAAGAGGCTCGGGGAGCTCCTGATGGAAACGAATCGCTCCAAGAGGGCGAGGAGGGACACCACAGAGGCCTGAACCAAACCCAGGGATTCTGGGAAATGAAGTTCTAAGTGTGAATTCTTTCTGAGTATTTATTAAACAAGGACTTCAGTCTGGAGTCCAGCGGCGACGCCCCCTTCACTCACACTATTACCTTTACTCCTATTATCGAGGGAAAACATTTTTTAAAACAATTTGAAAATCTGAAATCCTCCCAGATTGTATTTCGACCAATGGGCTGCTTACCTGCCTGCAGCCTGCTGAAGCGTGATTGGTCGACGCTCTTTGGACCTCCTGGGCTGATGTTTCTATTTGTTGTATTAACTTTATTTGTATACGTGTATATTAAAATCCTGCTTTCTGAAATTAACCTGTGGTTGTGGTGATTTTAGAGTGGATATAGATCATTAGTCTGGATATAGATCATTAGCCTGGATATAGATCATTAGCCTGGATATAGATCATTAGCCTGGATATAGATCATTAGTCTGGATATAGATCATTAGCCTGGATATAGATCATTAGCCTGGATATAGATCATTAGTCTGGATATAGATCATTAGCCTGGATATAGATCATTAGCCTGATCATTAACCTGGATATAGATCATTAGCCTGGATATAGATCATTAGCCTGATCATTAACCTGGATATAGATCATTAGCCTGATCATTAACCTGGATATAGATCATTAGCCTGATCATTAGCCTGGATATAGATCATTAGCCTGATCATTAGCCTGATCATTAGCCTGGATATAGATCATTAGCCTGATCATTAGCCTGGATATAGATCATTAGCCTGGATATAGATCATTAGCCTGGATATAGATCATTAGCCTGGATATAGATCATTAGCCTGATCATTAACCTGGATATAGATCATTAGCCTGATCATTAGCCTGGATATAGATCATTAGCCTGATCATTAGCCTGGATATAGATCATTAGCCTGATCATTAGCCTGATCATTAGCCTGGATATAGATCATTAGCCTGATCATTAGCCTGGATATAGATCATTAGCCTGATCATTAGCCTGATCATTAGCCTGGATATAGATCATTAGCCTGGATATAGATCATTAGCCTGATCATTAACCTGGATATAGATCATTAGCCTGATCATTAGCCTGGATATAGATCATTAGCCTGATCATTAGCCTGATCATTAGCCTGGATATAGATCATTAGCCTGGATATAGATCATTAGCCTGGATATAGATCATTAGCCTGATCATTAACCTGGATATAGATCATTAGCCTGATCATTAACCTGGATATAGATCATTAGCCTGATCATTAGCCTGGATATAGATCATTAGCCTGATCATTAGCCTGATCATTAGCCTGGATATAGATCATTAGCCTGATCATTAGCCTGGATATAGATCATTAGCCTGATCATTAGCCTGATCATTAGCCTGGATATAGATCATTAGCCTGGATATAGATCATTAGCCTGATCATTAACCTGGATATAGATCATTAGCCTGATCATTAGCCTGGATATAGATCATTAGCCTGATCATTAGCCTGATCATTAGCCTGGATATAGATCATTAGCCTGGATATAGATCATTAGCCTGGATCTAGATCATTAGCCTGGATATAGATCATTAGCCTGGATATAGATCATTAGCCTGATCATTAGCCTGATCATTAGCCTGGATATAGATCATTAGCCTGGATATAGATCATTAGCCTGATCATTAGCCTGGATATAGATCATTAGCCTGGATATAGATCATTAGCCTGATCATTAGCCTGGATATAGATCATTAGCCTGGATATAGATCATTAGCCTGGATATAGATCATTAGCCTGATCATTAGCCTGATCATTAGCCTGGATATAGATCATTAGCCTGGATATAGATCATTAGCCTGGCCAGGGGGGGCTCCTCTCACCAAGCCTTTTTAATATCTATATGAATGATCTATCAGATGATTTGCGTGTCTGTAAAACAGGATGTGTGATTGGCCATGTGATTGGTCATGTGATTGGTCATGTGATTGGTCATGTGATTGGTCATGTGATTGGCCATGTGATTGGTCATGTGATTGGCCATGTGATTGGTCATGTGATTGGCCATGTGATTGGCCATGTGATTGGCCATGTGATTGGTCATGTGATTGGTCATGTGATTGGTCATGTGATTGGTCATGTGATTGGTCATGTGATTGGCCATGTGATTGGCCATGTGATTGGCCATGTGATTGGTCATGTGATTGGTCATGTGATTGGCCATGTGATTGGCCATGTGATTGGTCATGTGATTGGTCATGTGATTGGTCATGTGATTGTAAACCATCTTATGTATGCCGATGATTTGGCTTTTGTTTCTCCTAGCAGTGCTGGATTTCAACAGTTGCTAAATGTGTGTTCTGATTATGGAGTCAAATGTGATGTTAAACACAAAGCTAAGAAGAGCGCTGTCATGACCTGCAGAGCAAAAGAGGACCCTGGGTTTTCTATCATTCTACCTGTCGGGGAAGGGGCTGTCTGTTTGCTGTAACACTAAGTCTCTGGGTTTTCCATCATTCTACCTGTCGGGGCAGGGGCTGTCTGTTTGCTGTAACACTAAGTCTCTGGGTTTTCTATCATTCTACCTGTCGGGGAAGGGGCTGTCTGTTTGCTGTAACACTAAGTCTCTGGGACTCATCCTCACAGAGGAAATGGCTGCTGATGATGACATGTATAGAGAGCAGCGTGTCTTGTGTACACAAGCTAACATGTTGGCTGGAACATTCTCTTGGTGTTCAGATAAGGTTAAGTCAGGGGTGTCAAACTCAAGACTTCATTTTCTGCGGCCCCACAAGAGCTCTGAAAGAATATAATATGTTTAATATAAACTACATGTCCCACAATGCATCTCAAATTTGACTTTTTTCTCAGAATTTGACTTTCTTTCTTCAAAATATGCGTTTTTTCTTAGAATTTTTGTTGTCACTTTTCTTTTCTTCAAAATGTCACTTTTTTTTCTCCAGAATTTGGCTTTTCTTTTTTAATCATTTTGTCACATTCTCACTGAAGAGACTTGCAATTATTTGCCCTAGACTTCTGCTTTCAGACGTAGTTAATTATGAAGTTATCACCCTATCAGATAATAATCCAATGCAGAGGCAATCATGTCATATAATACATTATTTGATATATATTAAATATTTATATATGTATTTTGATATAGTCTTAAAGTTACAACCGGCCCTTTGAGTGCAACCATAATTCCTACGTGGCCCGTGATGAAATAGAGTTTGACCCCCCTGGGTTAAGGTGAAACCTCTTTAGAGCTTATTGTACTCCTCTCTATACTGCCGGCCCCTTGTGGCTCAAGTTTAAGAAGGCGAGCCTCCAGAAGCTCCAGGTTGCTTAGAATGATTGTTTGCGTATACTGCTTAGAAAACCAAAGTGCAAGTGAAATGTTTTGTAATGCACGAGTCAACACGTTCTCCATGCTCTCCTGAGAAATCTGATGTACAAATTAATCTGTCGATTGAATGTTCCTCATAACTCTGTCATTATGCTGCTGTCCATCCGTGTCTCAGTGCTGTCCAATCCGTGTCTCAGTGCTGTCCAATCCGTGTCTCAGTGCTGTCCAATCCGTGTCTCAGTGCTGTCCAATCCGTTGTCTCAGTGCTGTCTGTCCAATCCGTGTCTCAGTTCTCAGGCTGTCCAATCCGTATCGTGTCTCAGTGCTGTCCAATCCGTGTCTCAGTGCTGTACGATACCAGCCACCTCTGTGGAAACATTGGTATCACTGCCTTTTTTCATTTATATTTGAGTGTTGTATGTCTTTTAATAAAATGGACCAAGAGTCTCTTTAAATAAAGCTGATTAAAAATAAAGCTAAGCTCATTACATTACATGTCACTTGATAGACGCTCAATACTGTGGGCAATCCCCTCAGGAGCACTTTGGGGTGAAGTGTCTCAGGGACACAACGACATGCTGACTGCTGTGGGGTTTGAACCTGTGACCCCCTGATCCGAACACCAACGCACTGCGCCACACGATTAGAGTGGATTTAGATCATTAGACTGGATATAGATATATTGTATTTTATAACAACATTTTAACATACAGAGAAACTTTATTTAAACATGTTGGAGTACAGAGAAACTTTATTTAAACATGTTGGAGTACAGAGAAACTTTATTTAAACATGTTGGAGTACAGAGAAACTTTATTTAAACATGTTGGAGTACAGAGAAACTTTATTTAAACATGTTGGAGTACAGAGAAACTTTATTTAAACATGTTGGAGTACAGAGAAACTTTATTTAAACATGTTGGAGTACAGAGAAACTTTATTTAAACTTGTCAGATTACAGAGAAACGGCAGACCTCATAATAATTACATTTTTAAATGTATATTTGTTAAATATCTGACAAAACTCAGCCTGTATTTCAGATTTCATCCAAATTGAAGTTACAATAACTTCAATATTCAGTCCGGAGAGACTGCAGGAACGTATACATTTGACTTATTTACTAGTCAATAAATCACAGGTAATTCTAGACAATTTATTCATGTTTAAAATTGTATATATATGTATAAATATTACATTCAGGTACACATATCAGCAGGTAACTAGTGGCGTATTAGCATGCACATTAGCAACATCTTTAATAGTTGTTACCAAACACTTAACAACGCGTGAAATCTTCTATAACCTTTTAACTAAACGTGCACTTCTAACCCTCGTAGGGTTTTTTAATAAGAACAGTTTGTCTCTCCTGAAGGACACTTCCACATGTTGACCACCGGGGCTGGGAATCGAACCAGTGACTCTGCCATTGTTAGGCAACTACTATGAGTCACTGCCCCCCCCACTACCACCTTCTAAAACCAGTCTAAGCTTTAATTTCGTATTCGATAACTTCCTAACTTCCTGTGAATAATCTGGAAGTTTGTGGAGGGGAAATGAAACCGTGCGATTGGTCATTCAGAATGAGGGGAAAGCTGCTAATGAACACGCTAATAAGCCAATGGGTACAAGTGAATATGTGTACCTGAATATGAAGTATTCTGAATCCTAAAGGACAGATTAAGCATCGTCTAAGGGTTTTCTGTTCTGTTGAAGTGAAATTAAAACTCAGATTTACGACCTTTTAAGCTAATTTTGCGATCGCTCCGTTTCTGAACGTGAACGAGCAAACGAGCACCAGCCGATGCAGGAAGGGCTCGCCATCAGGGGCGGAGACGGAGGGCTGTGATTGGTCGAGGGGGGGCGGGGGCGATGGTTTTTTATTGTGGATCTGAGACCTCAGCGTGGCGTTTAGCAGTCCACCGACGCCGTGCCGTTGTCGGTGGAGTCGTCGGGCTCCGGGTCCTCGGGGGTGTTGGGGCTCAGGTACTCGAAGGCCTTCTGGCTCTGAGCCACCAACTGTTTGAGCGGCGCCAGCAGCATCTCGGTTGCTGACGGGCGCCGCAGGTTCCCGCCGTCGGAAGGGATCGGCGGCGGCTGGACATCGAGCTCCGGCGGCGGCAGGTCCATCAGGCTGGACCGGCGCCGGCCGCTGGGCGGCGGCAGGTCCCTCAGGCTGGACCGGCGCCGGCCGCTGGGCGGGTCGGGGCTCTGAGGGCTCAGAGGGCTCCTGCCGCTGCGGGAGTAAAGACTCCGGCGGCGGCGAGGACGTCCGTCCATCGCCTTCAGGAAGAGACTGTC
Organism: Trematomus bernacchii; assembly: GCF_902827165.1. Classification (NCBI taxonomy): domain Eukaryota; kingdom Metazoa; phylum Chordata; class Actinopteri; order Perciformes; family Nototheniidae; genus Trematomus; species Trematomus bernacchii. The sequence continues at coordinate 30,022 of NW_022988046.1, read as the reverse complement.
CGCAGAGTTAGGGCCAGACGGAACGTCGCCCGAAAAGTCCTCCTGGTTCAGGAAGTCCTCGACCTCCTGAGCAGACGGCTGCTGGAGCTGAGAACACACAAGATTTACACTTAAAGAGACTTAAAGAGACACATGAGCCTAGCTCAGCACTGTGATGGAAACTTCCGGATCAATGGAGACTCAGAGAGACACGAGGAGAGCTGGAACTCTGATGGAAACACTGATGGTTTATTTGGAGCTTCGGCCGGAGAATTCACAAGAGATGTGCTGTGTTTCTGAAGATCTCTACCCCAGAACCATGTATTCAGCTCTGAGAGAACAATCAACATGCTGCATATGAAGATGAAGCACTGTAACCTCTATCAGCTGACCCAGCAGGCAGGAGCAGAGAGACTCTGAGAGCAGCCCAAGGTGCAGCTGCTCAGTGAGGACACACTGATACATTGGGTCAGAGGAAGGGCCCAGGACAATATTTCCCCAACAAGCACAACCATCAATCTCCTAAAGGGTCCAGGTGTTTGTCAGGTGACTTCTTGAGTGTCAGGTGACTTCCTGTGTGTCAGGTGACTCACCATGGTGTAGAGCGGCGTGGCGTTGATGACGAGCTGCAGCAGGATCTTGGCTAACTCCTGCAGGTCTCCCAGGAGCTGCTGGATCTGGACCGGCAGCTCTGAGATCTGACGGACCGGACGCAGCTCGGCCAGCATGGCGGCCCGACTTTTGACCTCGCTGATCATCTGCTCTCGGACGTTCTCCGTCCGGTAAACCAGAGCCACCAGGAGGCGCTGTAGGACCAGCAGCAGCTCTCCACTCAGATCCAGAACTAAACCCAGACCCACCTGCAGGAGAGGAGAAGCACTTTGTCGTTATTGGTGAACTACAGCACGGTCACATGACTTCACCACCGCTAAGCTAAAGGTGGCTAATGTTGGGCTATAAAGGAACTACAGCACGGTCACATGACTTCATCACCGCTAACCTTTATTTAACCAGATAAAAAACATTGAGATAAAATCTCATTTTCAATGCTGACCTGGCCAAGAAGGCAGCAACGTTACACATAACACAAACATATAAAATACAGAGAACATAAAGAAAACAAAAGACGAAAAAGCAGTCACTACATTGAGCACATTAGGACAATAAAAAAAGTACACTACTTGTTACTGCAAGAGCAGCTGGTGGTGAGGACTTCAGACAACTTCAATTTAAAACATGAAATAGAGACAAGTGCCCTCAGTTTAAGGCGTGATTGAAGGTCATTCCAAGACCAAGGACCATAATAAGAAAGACTCCTTTTTCCAGCCTCAGTCCGTACAGCAGGAACCTGGACCCGTATCCAGGCACTGGATCTGAGTTTGTAAGAGTCACAAACTGGAGCAAATCTGACACATATGTAGAGTGGAAGCTTACCTAAAATGGCTTTATACATTAATAAAAACCAGTAAAAACCAGACTTCACCACCGCTAAGCTAAAGGTGGCTAATGTTGGGCTATAGAGGAACTACAGCACGGTCACATGACTTCATCACCGCTAAGCTAAAGGTGGCTAATGTTGGGCTATAAAGGAACTACAGCACGGTCACATGACTTCATCACCGCTAAGCTAAAGGTGGCTAATGTTGGGCTATAAAGGAACTACGGCACGGTCACATGACTTCACCACCGCTAAGCTAAAGGTGGCTAATGTTGGGCTATAAAGGAACTACAGCACGGTCACATGACTTCACCACCGCTAAGCTAAAGGTGGCTAATGTTGGGCTATAAAGGAACTACAGCACGGTCACATGACTTCACCACCGCTAAGCTAAAGGAGGCTAATGTTGGGCTATAAAGGAACTACAGCACGGTCACATGACTTCACCACCGCTAAGCTAAAGGTGGCTAATGTTGGGCTATAAAGGAACTACAGCACGGTCACATGACTTCACCACCGCTAAGCTAAAGGAGGCTAATGTTGGGCTATAAAGGAACTACAGCATGGTCACATGACTTCACGTCATCACCGCTAAGCTAAAGGTGGCTAATGTTGGGCTATAAAGGAACTACAGCACGGTCACATGACTTCACCACCGCTAAGCTAAAGGCGGCTAACTTCTTCCTCTGACAGCAGCGGTTCAGTCTCACCTGGTTGGCGGCGCCCCCTAGTGTCAGGGCAGCTCTCTGCAGCGTGTCCCGGACCTTCATCATGCGGTGGTACAGCTGCAGGCCGAGGTTCAGCAGCAGACTGCGGACCCTCGTCCACAAGCTGGGCTCACCATCATCCTCCTCTTCATCCTCCAGCTCCTGCACCCTCAGCTCCCACTCCCGCCCTGACGCACAAACACTTGTTTAATGAGACAGAGAATCTGCACTCTTGTTGGAATAAAACACTTCAATCTAATATTGAATATTCCATTCCTCACATTATGTATATATAATATCCTGCTTTATATTTTGTTACTGTACATTTGTAATTCAACATGTAGATTTTTTAGTTTTTTTTTTTAATGCTATTTTATTTCTATTGAGATGTTTACATTTTGGATTGTCTTTTGATGCTGCTGCAACACAAACATTTCCCAAATTGGGATCAATAAAGTACTTCTTATCTTATCTTACCTTACCTTATCTTATCTTACCTTATCTTATCTTATCTTATACCCAACATTTCTCCGTTGCGGGACAAATAAAGGAATTCTGATTCTGAAATAGAAAATGAAACTCCAATTCGCCCTCATTTACCCAGAATGCCCCTGTACTCACGCAGGGTGGGGGGGAGGGGCAGGTAGTGGGCGGCGGCCTCCTCCAGGCGGGTCAGCAGGTCGTCCAGCCCTAAGGAAGCCACCTGGCCCACCTGAGAGTCCTGAAGCTGCCTCACCACCGCCACAGCGCCTTCAGACAGACGCTCCATCTGATCCAGAGCCACGTCCAGACCGTCCCCTACCCACAGCTGCACGTCGTCCAGCGTCAGGAAGAAGGCGTCCTTCAGGTGACCCACCACCTGAGGACAGAGCACCTGCTTAACAACACCTGGGGGACCGGTTATTACACAGAACCTGGTCTAAAACACCTGGTTAACAACACCTGGTTCATAACACCTGGCCAATAACTACAGGTCAACAACACCCCGTCAACAACACCCGGCTAGTTACAACTGGTCGACAGCACTTATACAATAAAACTGAAAGGGTTTTTTTTTAGTCAGGGAAAGGTTTAATTAACTTCTAAATTCTTGGTGAGAAAATGTTCCGTCCATCTCTGCTCTGCAGTAATGCAGATATGGACGTGTCTGAAAGTGATGCAGAACAAACCTCATCTGTTGATTGGTTCAGGATCGGGAAGTTTCTTCTCCAGAGAGTCGAGACCAAAGAGAGCAAAACTCTCAGCAACTTCGACTGCAGAGAACGAGAGGGTCAAAAAACAAGCAGAATCAGGTTTAGCAGCGACGGAGAGCTTATCATTAACGCACTTTAAATAACTTGTTTTAAGTATCTAAGAAAACACATTTTATTATTAGCATTGGTATTAGATTCAGTTGTATTGAGTGCCACAGTGACGCGTCCTAAAACCCGGAAGTAAACTCCTTCCGGTTCCTTCGACAAAAACCAATGAGATTTCTCCATAGGATTTTGGAAAATAGCTGGAAATAAGGTCTGTGGTTGAAACACATTGAAGAGACGGATCACGTTTTGTTCAGCCGGATAATCTCCACATGTCTACCCTGCTTTTATCATTTTCGAATCTTGAATCTATCGATCATAAATCTATCGATTAGATTTATGATTTGAAAATGATAAAAGTAGGGTAGACATGTGGAGATTATCCAGCACTCTATTGGCATTAGCATTATCAGCAGCTTTAGCAGTGTTAGCATTAGCAGTGTTCTTGGTGAGTAACGGATTACATGTAACGAGATACAAAACCTGGATTAAATGTTTTGAAATGTAATCAGTTGTAACATGCAATAACCATAACCATTATCACACATACACACACTTTTAATGCACTTTATATACTATTTTTAGATCAATATGTTTAACTATTTATTCCCCCGTATGATTGTTTATGTTGTCTGTCCTATTGCCGTGTTTTTTAGTGTTTGTATTTGTTTCACACCGGGACAGCGTTGCACTCTGAATCTCGTTATACTCTGTGTACAATGACAATAAAAGGCTTTAACTTAACTTTAACTTAACAGATTATATTTTAAAATTAACCCTCCCAACCCCGTCTGGAGCATTAGCAATAGCATTAGCAGTAGCCTTAGCATTAGCATTTATTTAGCGTACTCTGCAGCTCCAGGCTCTGAAGGAGGGGCGTTGCCGTCGTCATGGCGACGTTGGAGACGCTGCGGACCCCGACCTCGGCGACCCCCCCCACCAGGTTCAACAGGGGGTAACGACCTTTGACCTCCGAGTACACAGAGGTCACGGACTGCAGCGCAGAGCGGACCAGAGGCAGGCTGGAGACACGCAGCACCAAACTCTGAAACACAACGTGATGCAAAGAGACACAACGTGACTTCAAAGAGACACAACGTGACTTCAAAGAGACACAACGTGACTTCAAAGAGACACAACGTGACTTCAAAGAGACACAACATGACTTCAAAGAGACACAACGTGACTTCAAAGAGACACAACGTGACTTCAAAGAGACACAACGTGATGCAAAGAGACACAACGTGACTTCAAAGAGACACAACGTGACTTCAAAGAGACACAACGTGATGCAAAGAGACACAACATGACTTACCTAGAGTACTTTAAACTTGTAATGAGAGACAGAACATGATGTTGTTGGTGTAATGTTCTAAGGCTTGACAGATGTGACCATGAAACCACTTCATTACTGACATTTAGACAGTTATTTTTTATAAAACAAGTTTTCTAACATGTTGTGTTTGAATATGTAAATCAGCATTATGTAACGCTAACGGTGACGGACAGGCGCATTAAGGTACAACGGCCTAAACGCTTCGTACCACTGCAGGAAGCTCAAGACACAACGGAAACCAGGGGACATGTTTCCTCAAGTTGATGAAAGCTTTCTGAAGCTGCAGCATGTTTCACCTGCTGGAAGAGTTGTGGGCCGTGGTAACGTACCTGCCTGTGTGTGTGTGTGTGTGTGTGTGTGTGTGTGTGTGTGTGTGTGTGTGTGTGTGTGTGTGTGCGTGCGTGCGTGCGTGCGTGCGTGCGTGCGTGCGTGCGTGCGTGCGTGCGTGCGCGTGCGTGCGTGCGTGCGTGCGTGCGTGCGTGCGTGTGTGTGTGTGCGTGTGTGTGTGTGTGTGTGTGTGTGCGTACGTGTGTGTGTGTGTGTGTGTGTGGTGTGGTGTGTGTGTGTGTGTGTGTGTGTGTGTGTGTGTGTGTGTGTGGTGGATCACCTCATGATGTTGACGCCCTGACATTTCTTCTTGGCTGATTCTGCAGAAACAAACAGAGTTCAGACTCAGCATGAGGCAGTCAGCTGAGCCGCCGCACAGAGATCTTCTGTTCGGCACAAACCAGCATGAAAATCAGCTCATCCTGCAGCGCCGCAAACAACCAAAACTGCTCTGAGATCAGCGTGTAAACCGGTCTGAGATTAAATCACTTTTTTTCGACGACTGTAAAGGACACTGAAGCCACACCCAAGAGGCTGCTGGGAAAATACCTCATACATAATAAAAACATCACATTAGATATATATTTTAAATAAGACAAACCATCAGGTCAACATTGCATATATTGCTATTCCTTTCTTCAGGATGGATGAAATTGTAAATATAAAATATCATCAGATTTTATTAAAACTTTGTAAAATATGAAAGCATCATTTTCAAAACTCCAAAAACTAAATAACAAAACATAACAACTATGATTTAAAGGTTTGTATGAATTATTATAAAGCAGTTAGTATTTACAGTGTGTGTGTGTGTGTGTGTGTGTGTGTGTGTGTGTGTGTGTGTGTGTGTGTGTGTGTGTGTGTGTGTGTGTGTGTGTGTGTGTGTGTGTGTGTGTGTGTGTGTGTGTGTGTGTGTGTGCATATTAATGAATTAACTTTAAAACAATATCTTATATTGTAAATAAAAATGATGATCAGATTTGAGTCACACATTGTAAATTATGTAATTATTATTATTTAAGGATTTTTATTAATTATTGTTAAAAAAATAGCATCTAAAAAAAAAGAAATGTCGAAATATTTGATATTTGGAGAAAACACATGTTTAGGGTCTGACAATGATCAGAGATCAATCCTTCCAGTTCAGAAAGTGGTGGGGGAGTTAATAACTGATTGCGGGACGCAGTTATAAAGCTTCGTACCTGTAAGAAATATTTAATATTTATTTAGTTTAGATTTTTGAAACTCACATTTTTTAAATATCATAGGCGTCATTTATACCTCATTCCCCCCCACTTTTGGAAATGGCCAATTGTATTCCCACCAATTAGCATTAGGGTAATTTGTTAAAAACGTTCTGAGAAATAGCTCAAGGAATTGAACACTTTGAGTACATTGTGACACGGTTCATATTATTTATAAAGAATAGAGAACAGCTTAACAGCAGAGTAGTTAGTGCAATGTTTTGTTTGCGACCAGGTGACGCCCATGAATTATATTATATATTCTGTTGAATAGAAAAGAATAGGGAGGGAGGAAACTTTCTGTCTCACATGCAGAGCACACTGCACACAGTGACATGTGTTCTCTGCATTTAACCCATCCTAGCACCAGGAGTCTGGAGCCAGCAGTCTAGAACCAGGAGTCTAGAACCAGGAGTCTGGAACCAGGAGTCTAGAACCAGGAGTCTAGAACCAGGAGTCTAGCACCAGGAGTCTAGCACCAGGAGTCTAGAACCAGGAGTCTAGAGCCAGGAGTCTAGAACCAGGAGTCTAGAGCCAGGAGTCTAGCACCAGGAGTCTAGAACCAGGAGTCTAGCACCAGGAGTCTAGAACCAGGAGTCTAGAACCAGGAGTCTAGAAACAGGAGTCTAGAACCAGGAGTCTAGAACCAGGAGTCTAGCACCAGGAGTCTAGCACCAGGAGTCTAGCACCAGGAGTCTAGCACCAGGAGTCTAGCACCAGGAGTCTAGAGCCAGGAGTCTAGAACCAGGAGTCTAGAGCCAGGAGTCTAGAACCAGGAGTCTAGAGCCAGGAGTCTAGCACCAGGAGTCTAGAACCAGGAGTCTAGCACCAGGAGTCTAGAACCAGGACTCTAGAAACAGGAGTCTAGAGCCAGGAGTCTAGAACCAGGAGTCTAGAGCCAGGAGTCTAGAAACAGGAGTCTAGAACCAGGAGTCTAGAAACAGGAGTCTAGAGCCAGGAGTCTAGAACCAGGAGTCTAGAGCCAGGAGTCTAGAAACAGGAGTCTAGAACCAGGAGTCTAGAACCAGGAGTCTAGAACCAGGAGTCTAGAGCCAGGAGTCTAGAACCAGGACTCTAGAAACAGGAGTCTAGAGCCAGGAGTCTAGAACCAGGAGTCTAGAGCCAGGAGTCTAGAACCAGGAGTCTAGCACCAGGAGTCTAGAACCAGGAGTCTAGTGCCAGGAGTCTAGAACCAGGAGTCTAGAACCAGGAGTCTAGCACCAGGAGTCTATCACCAGGAGTCTAGTACCAGGAGTCTAGAACCAGGAGTCTAGAGCCAGGAGTCTAGAACCAGGACTCTAGAAACAGGAGTCTAGAGCCAGGAGTCTAGAACCAGGAGTCTAGAGCCAGGAGTCTAGAAACAGGAGTCTAGAACCAGGAGTCTAGAACCAGGAGTCTAGAACCAGGAGTCTCGAACCAGGAGTCTAGTACCAGGAGTCTAGCACCAGGAGTCTAGAACCAGGAGTCTAGAACCAGGAGTCTAGCACCAGGAGTCTAGAACCAGGAGTCTAGTGCCAGGAGTCTAGAACCAGGAGTCTAGAACCAGGAGTCTAGCACCAGGAGTCTAGAACTAGGAGTCTAGCACCAGGAGTCTAGAACCAGGAGTCTAGAAACAGGAGTCTAGAACCAGGAGTCTAGAACCAGGAGTCTAGAACCAGGAGTCTTGAACCAGGAGTCTAGTACCAGGAGTCTAGCACCAGGAGTCTAGAACCAGGAGTCTAGCACCAGGAGTCTAGCACCGGGAGTCTAGAACCAGGAGTCTAGAACCAGGAGTCTAGAACCAGGAGTCTAGCACCAGGAGTCTAGTACCAGGAGTCTAGCACCAGGAGTCTAGAACCAGGAGTCTAGCACCAGGAGTCTAGCACCAGGAGTCTAGAACCAGGAGTCTAGAACCAGGAGTCTAGCACCAGGAGTCTAGAGCCAGGAGTCTAGTGCCAGGAGTCTAGAACCAGGAGTCTAGAACCAGGAGTCTAGAACCAGGAGTCTAGCACCAGGAGTCTAGAACCAGGAGTCTAGCACCAGGAGTCTAGTACCAGGAGTCTAGTACCAGGAGTCTAGCACCAGGAGTCTAGCACCAGGAGTCTAGAACCAGGAGTCTAGCACCAGGAGTCTAGTACTAGGAGCAGTGGGCAGCTATTGTACAGCGCCCGGGGAGCAATGGGAGTGAGGGGGGAAGGGAGATGTCCGGTGCCTTGCTCAAGGGCACCACGGCAGGGCAGGAGGTGGACTGAGACCTCTCCAAGTAGCAGTCCACACTCCATATTTAGGTCTGGTCGGGGACTTGAACCGGCGACCCTACAGCTCCCAGTCCAAGCCCCTACTGACTGAGCCACTCCCGGACATTGAGCCAGTGCCGGTTGTTAATCTAACAAAAATTACAACCTAAAAATATTTTGAAATTTTTAGGAATATTTCATGTTGTTTTCATTATTTGTACCTTTAAGTCAGAAGTTCTTTATTTATTTTCAGAGTTTTTTAAACCTGGCCAAGTTCCCTTTCCTGGTTTAATGAAATCACGACTCATCTAAATGAATTGGTTATTTATAACGATCAGAAAAAAGTGCGTAATTTCCCCGAACTTCAGACATTTAGCTAAACCCCAAAAATAATTTCAAGTATTTCTACGAGACAAAGTGATTATTATACAGTTTCAATATAAAGATACATAAGATATATAAGTTATAGATATATATATAATATAAAGTATTTCCTGCGGATCTTACCCCATCGGAGACGTTAGCGAGGCGGAGAGACTCGGGTTCTGACTCGCTGACTCCAGTCCCCAAGCTTTTAGCAGGAAATCTGAGAGCTGATTGGAAGAGGAAGCTGTGACATCACCGTGTATTCAAGTGAATCAGGTGACCAATCAATTAGCAGGAAATCAATGATGTCTTTCACACACACCAAAACCCACACAGACCCACACACACTGAGGCACATTGTAACACACCAATGTACAAAACACACACACACACACACACACTAATATACAGTACACAGACACACACACACACACACACACTAATATACAGTACACAGACACACACACACACACACACACACACACACACACACTAATATACAGTACACAGACACACACACACACTAATATACAGTACACAGACAGACACACACACACACACACACACTAATATACAGTACACAGACACACACACACACTAATATACAGTACACAGACACACACACACACTAATATACAGTACACAGACACACACACACACACACACACACACACACACACTAATATACAGTACACAGACACACACACACACACTAATATACAGTACACACACACTTTTTGGGCCGCTTCTGGATATTTAGAGATACCTGTTGGATTTCTGAAGGTGGACTTCCTGGATGTGTGTATGTGTGTGTGTTGGTTGCTGTATGTCAGTGTCTCAGTGTGTATGCAGTGTGTGTTCATGTGTCTCAGTGTGTTTGTGTGTGTGAGTGTGTGTCAGTGTGCTTCAGTGTGTGTCTCGGTATGTGTGTGTGTGTGTGTGTGTGTGTGTGTGTGTGTGTGTGTGTTAATGTGTATAGGCATGTGTGTGTGTGTGTGTGTGTGTTAATGTGTATAGGCATGTATTTGTGTGTGTGTGTGTGTATCTAGTGTTTCTGTGTCCGTTTGTGTTGGTGTGTCTGTTTGTTGATATGTGGAACCTACTTGAGCAGGTCTCCCTTGAAAAAGAGATCAATGATCTCAATGGGATACAACCTGGATAAATAAAGGTTTGAAATGTGTGTGTATAGGCATTTGTGTATGTGTATCGTCGCTGTGTGAGTTTGTCAGTGTGTCTCAGTGTGTATGTGTGTGTGTGTGTGTGTGTTTCATGCAGTGCGTCACTGTCCTCACCACAGAGCAGGAGAGCTCAGACTCCTCTGACAGAACAGTGTTCTCTCCTCAGAGGGTTTTCCCAGAATCAGAGCACAGATCAGCCTTTCATGTTACATCACATTACATGACATGATACTTGTTAGACGCTTTTATCCAAAGAGACTTGCATACTCAATTCTGTGGACAATCCCCTCAGGAGCACTTTGGGGTGAAGTGTCTCAGGGACACAACGACATGCTGACTGCTGTGGGGTTTGAACCTGTGCTCCCCTGATCCCAACACCAACGCACTATCCACTGCGCCACCCGCCTCCCTCATATATACCGTCTTCATCTTCATCTTCATCTCCATCAGGGTGGGAGAACCCTCCGTGGGAAACACTGAAGTTCCTGAGTCAGTCATTATTATTATATTCTATTACACAGGAGAGGACTCTTTAAAGTAGAGACACTACATACTGATATACACCTGAACATCAGCAGGAGAGGACTCTTTAAAGTAGAGACACTACATACTGATATACACCTGAACATCAGCAGGAGAGGACTCTTTAAAGTAGAGACACTACATACTGATATACACCTGAACATCAGCAGGAGAGGACTCTTTAAAGTAGAGACACTACATACTGATATACACCTGAACATCAGCAGGAGAGGACTCTTTAAAGTAGAGACACTACATACTGATATACACCTGAACATCAGCAGGAGAGGACTCTTTAAAGTAGAGACACTACATACTGATATACACCTGAACATCAGCAGGAGAGGACTCTTTAAAGTAGAGACACTACATACTGATATACACCTGAACATCAGCAGGAGAGGACTCTTTAAAGTAGAGTCGCTACATACTGATATACACCTGAACATCAGCAGGAGAGGACTCTTTAAAGTAGAGACACTACATACTGATATACACCTGAACATCAGCAGGAGAGGACTCTTTAAAGTAGAGACACTACATACTGATATACACCTGAACATCAGCAGGAGAGGACTCTTTAAAGTAGAGACACTACATACTGATATACACCCTGAACATCAGCAGGAGAGGACTCTTTAAAGTAGAGACACTACATACTGATATACACCTGAACATCAGCAGGAGAGGACTCTTTAAAGTAGAGACACTACATACTGATATACACCTGAACATCAGCAGGAGAGGACTCTTTAAAGTAGAGACACTACATACTGATATACACCTGAACATCAGCAGGAGAGGACTCTTTAAAGTAGAGACACTACATACTGATATACACCTGAACATCAGCAGGAGAGGACTCTTTAAAGTAGAGACACTACATACTGATATACACCTGAACATCAGCAGGAGAGGACTCTTTAAAGTAGAGACACTACATACTGATATACACCTGAACATCAGCAGGAGAGGACTCTTTTAAAGTAGAGACACTACATACTGATATACACCTGAACATCAGCAGGAGAGGACTCTTTAAAGTAGAGACACTACATACTGATATACACCTGAACATCAGCAGGAGAGGACTCTTTAAAGTAGAGACACTACATACTGATATACACCTGAACATCATCAGGAGAGGACTCTTTAAAGTAGAGACACTACATACTGATATACACCTGAACATCAGCAGGAGAGGACTCTTTAAAGTAGAGACACTACATACTGATATACACCTGAACATCAGCAGGAGAGGACTCTTTAAAGTAGAGACACTACATACTGATATACACCTGAACATCATCAGGAGAGGACTCTTTAAAGTAGACATATCCACAGGTTGAACTCCTTTAAAGGAAACAAAGGAGACGTGAGACGAGGCGTTCATGGCTAACTCGTTATTTTTATTTGCACGTCCGATTAGTGTTTACAAAGCTAACGCTAGGTTAGCATGGTCCGGTCACAGCAGGGGGGGGGGGGCTCACACACACTGAAGCTCCAGGAGGGGGAGGGGGGGGGGGGGGCAAACATCTTCACTTCTGTACAAATATACAGCCGCACACTTTAATATTCTCAGATTTTCAGAATAAAAGCTGCTTCAGAGGACACTCAGCGTCGGCCTCAAAGCGTTTCCTGGGAATCAAAAGAACACTTGAACCTGTTGATGTAATAAAATGTCCAGAGCTGCAGAGACTCACTCCAGCATCCATCTAGATGGTCTGGTTAGCTTTGTTCATGTGAATATGTTCTAATAGTTTGAACCCTTTAATGAAAGCGCTTCACATGACGGACATCAGACATGTGACCCATCCGCCCTGTGGACCCCCCCCACAGCCCCCACAGCCCCCACAGACCCTCCCCACAGACCCCACAGACCGCACAGACCCCCCCCCCCACAGCCCCCACAGTACACTTCTATACTTCGTCACTGTGTTTGTTTTACATCAATATAAATCAGAAAGGACATTTTATTACATCAGCGGGCAACTATTTCATATGATTTGTTTTTATAAAAAATCAGGTTAAGTGCATTATCTTTTCAGCTGTTGACATGTTCAGTGGTTCTTCCTTGATAATGGCGCGGGCCTCACTGATGATGATTCAAAGAGGAGGAAGTTATAACTGGAGAGAAACCAGATCAAACCTCTGCGTTATGAAACACTGAGAGCAGAGGAAGTGGTGGTGAGACGACAGGAAGCTGCAGAACAACGGGAACAGAATGTAGGGAGTATCTGATAAAGATCAAAGCTGTAATTATGACTATATCAGAGTGACACCACACTATACACAAAGCAGGAGGAACCATGTTAGGGTGAGGACTGATGTGAGGCTGTGGCAGACCTCAGGAGAGGAGTGTGTGTGGTTCTGAATCCACCTGAGTCTGATCCGAGTCCCTCCGTCTGCACCGAGTCTGATCCGAGTCTGATCCGAGTCTGATCCGAGTCTGAACCGAGTCTGATCCGAGTCTGAACCGAGTCTGAACCGAGTCTGAACCGAATCCCTCCGTCTGAACCGAGTCTGATCCGAGTCTGATCCGAGTCTGATCCGAGTCTGAACCGAGTCTGATCCGAGTCTGATCCGAGTCTGATCCGAGTCTGAACCGAGTCTGATCCGAGTCTGAACCGAGTCTGCACCGAGTCCCTCCGTCTGCACCGAGTCCCTCCGTCTGCACCGAGCCGTATTCTGCCCGGCACCAAAACCAGTCCGACACGTTGACCTGGACTTTATGGCATCGACTGCGCAGAGACTCTACCGAGACTTCTGACCCTTAATAACAGACCTCAGAGAAGGGTTCAGCTGCAGCCAGTATATACAAACATTTATAAATACTTTGTTACTGTACTTACTACATACTGCAGGATATTTTCCTGGTCTCAGTACTTTCCTCCACCATTCAGTTTGAATCACAACTTTTTACTTTTACTCCTTACATTTTTACCACAAGTACCTGTCCTGTGAAAGTAGAAGTACTCAGGTCTTGTACTTGAGTAAAAGTAGAAGTACTCAGATCTTATACTTGAGTGAAAGTAGAAGTACTCAGATGTTGTACTTGAGTGAAAGTAAAAGTACTCAGATCTTGTACTTGAGTGAAAGTAAAAGTACTCAGATCTTGTACTTGAGTGAAAGTAGAAGTACTCAGATGTTGTACTAGAGTAAAAGTATAAGTACTCAGATCTTATACTTGTGTGAAAGTAGAAGTACTCAGATCTTGTACTTGAGTAAAAGTAGAAGTACTCAGATCTTATATTTTAGAGTTGATTATATTTCACATCATTAATCCACATCTGTAAAGTAACTAAAGGTATTAAATACATATATTGGAGTAAAAGTACACCATTTACCTCTAAATTGTAGTGGAGTAGAAGTACACAGTAGCATAACATTTAAGTACCTCTAAATTGTACTTAAGTAAATGTAACACAAAGACAGAATCAAAATGTGAAATAGAAGTTATTTAGTGTTCTAATAATAAAAAACATAGCTATGGCTTCTTTTTATTTAAGTACACACTCCTGTACTTCTACTCGAGTAAAGAAGTTGAGTCAGTACTTGTACCAGAGTATTTTAAACACGAGTATCTGTACTTGTACTTGAGTACAGCATGTGTGCGTCTCTGCTACAGCCTCACATCAGCTTCCACTCCTGACTCTTCATATCTTCTGCAGGTGTGTGACCTCTGACCTCTGACCTCTACACATCTACTACAGTCCTCTGCATCATCATGCTGGGATGATAACGTGGTGAAGAAGAGTCCAGATCTCCAGGTCCCAAACACGTGTACACCCTGCTGTAGATTCATCTTCCCCCAGCAGCTCCCTGTCCTCTGGGTAGATTCGGTTTCCTGTCAGCAGCGTTTCTTCATTCAGAGTTTTTTTTAGTTTGACGGACATGCGATGAACTGCATGACAACAACAGCAAGATGGGGAGGGGGGCAACTTTTTTTGTTATTATTGTTTTTTTTCTTAAATGATACTTGAAGCATTCCTTTCCGCCTCCTCGTCGACACACAGGGAGACTCGGAGTTCTGTGTGTGTGTGTGTGTGTGTGTGTGTGTGTGTGTGTGTGTGTGTGTGTGTGTGTGTGTGTGTGTGTGTGTTGGGGGGGGCTGTTCACACCTGGCATTAACAACAACACATTAGCATTAGCATTAGCACCTCAGTCCCACCTTCTTGCAGACTAAATGTTGTGTTGTTAAAGATAGCGGAGTTAGCAACAGGCTATCAGAAGAAGAGGGAAGCCTACATTTGATGCTCCGGGGTGTTGGACACACACACACACACACACACACACACACACACACACACACACACACACACACACACACACACACACAGCTACAGAGGAAGCATTAGCATCTTCAGAACTTATTTTACAATATATGTATATATTTATAGGGATAAAGGGA
>NW_022988046.1:0-5000 GCF_902827165.1 Trematomus bernacchii | reverse complement strand
CTTTAAAGAGTCCTCTCCTGCTGATGTTCAGGTGTATATCAGTAGTAGTCTCTACTTTAAAGAGTCCTCTCCTGCTGATGTTCAGTGTATCAGTATGTAGTGTCTCTACTTTAAAGAGTCCTCTCCTGCTGATGTTCAGGTGTATATCAGTATGTAGTGTCTCTACTTTAAAGAGTCCTCTCCTGCTGATGTTCAGGTGTATATCAGTATGTAGTGTCTCTACTTTAAAGAGTCCTCTCCTGCTGATGATCAGGTGTATATCAGTATGTAGTGTCTCTACTTTAAAGAGTCCTCTCCTGCTGATGTTCAGGTGTATATCAGTATGTAGTGTCTCTACTTTAAAGAGTCCTCTCCTGCTGATGTCAGGTGTAATCAGTATGTAGTGTCTCTACTTAAAGAGTCCTCTCCTGCTGATGATCAGGTGTATATCAATATGTAGTGTCTCTACTTTAAAGAGTCCTCTCCTGCTGATGTTCAGGTGTATATCAGTATGTAGTGTCTCTTCTTAAAGAGTCCTCTCCTGCTGATGTTCATGTTATCAGTATGTAGTGTCTCTACTTTAAAGAGTCCTCTCCTGCTGATGTTCAGGTGTATATCAGTATGTAGTGTCTCTACTTTAAAGAGTTCCTCTCCTGCTGATGTTCAGGTGTATATCAGTATGTCGTGTCTCTACTTTAAAGAGTCCTCTCCTGCTGATGTTCAGGTGTATATCAGTATTAGTGTCTCTACTTTAAAGAGTCCTCTCCTGCTGATGTTCAGGTGTATATCAGTATGTAGTGTCTCTACTTTAAAGAGTCCTCTCCTGCTGATGTTCAGGTGTATATCAGTGTAGTGTCTCTACTTTAAAGAGTCCTCTCCTGCTGATGTTCAGGTGTATATCAGTATGTTGTCTCTACTTTAAAGAGTCCTCTCCTGCTGATGTTCAGGTGTATATCAGTATGTAGTGTCTCTACTTTAAAGAGTCCTCTCCTGCTGATGTTCAGGTGTATATCAGTATGTAGTGTCTCTACTTTAAAGAGTCCTCTCCTGCTGATGTTCAGGTGTATATCAGTATGTCTTGTCTCTACTTTAAAGAGTCCTCTCCTCCTGCTGATGTTCAGGTGTATATCAGTATGTCGTGTCCTCTAGTGTCTCTACTTTAAAGAGTCCTCTCCTGCTGATGTTCAGGTGTATATCAGTATAAGTGTCTCTACTTTAAAGAGTCCTCTCCTGCTGATGTTCAGGTGTATATCAGTGTGTAGTGTCTCTACTTTAAAGAGTCCTCTCCTGCTGATGTTCAGGTGTATATCAGTGTGTAGTGTCTACTTTAAAGAGTCCTCCTGCTGATGTTCAGGTGTATATCAGTATGTAGTGTCTCTACTTTAAAGAGTCCTCTCCTGCTGATGTTCAGGTGTATATCAGTATGTAGTGTCTCTACTTAAAGAGTCCTCTCTGCTGATGTTCAGGTGTATATCAGTATGTAGTGCTCTACTTTAAAGAGTCCTCTCCTGCTGATGGTTCAGGTGTTATCAGTATTAGTTCTCTACTTTAAAGAGTCCTCTCCTGCTGATGTTCAGGTGTATATCAGTATGTAGCGTCTCTACTTTAAAGAGTCCTCTCCTGCTGATGTTCAGGTGTATATCAGTGTGTAGTGTCTCACTTTAAAGAGTCCTCTTGTGCTGATGTTCAGGTGTATATCAGTATGTAGTGTCTCTACTTTTAAAAAGTCCTCTCCTGCTGATGTTCAGTGGATATCGTATGTAGTGTCTCTACTTTAAAGAGTCCTCTCCTGCTGATGTTCAGGTGTATATCAGTATGTAGTGTCTCTACTTTTAAAGAGTCCTCTCCTGCTGAGTTCAGGTGTATATCAGTATGTAGTTCTCTACTTTTAAGAGTCCTCTCTCCTGCTGATGTTCAGGTGTATATCAGTGTGTAGTGTCTTACTTTAAAGAGTCTCTCCTGCTGATGTTCAGGTGTATATCAGTATGTAGTGTCTCTACTTTAAAGAGTCCTCTCCTGCTGATGTTCAGGTGTTATCAGTATGTCGTTCTCTACTTTAAAGAGTCCTCTCCTGCTGATGTTCAGGTGGTATATCAGTATGTAGTGTCTCTACTTTAAAGAGTCCTCTCTGCTAATGTTCAGGTGTATCAGTATGTAGTGTCTCTACTTAAAGAGTCCTCTCCTGCTGATGTTCAGTGTATATACAGTATGTTGTCTCTACTTAAAGAGTTCCTCTCCTGCTGATGTTCAGGTTATCAGTGTAGTGTCTCTACTTTAAGAGTCCTCTCCTGCTGATGTTCAGGTGTATATCAGTATGTAGTGTCTCCACTTTAAAGAGTCCTCTCCTGCTGTGTTCATGTTCGTGTATATATATGTAGTGTCTCTACTTTAAAGATCCTCTCCGCTGATGTTCAGGTGTATATCAGTAGTATGTCTCTACTTTAAAGAGTCCTCTCCTGCTGATGTTCAGGTGTATTCAGTATGTAGTGTCTCTACTTTAAAGAGTCCTCTCCTGCTGATGTTCAGGTGTATATCAGTATGTAGTGTCTCTACTTTAAAGAGTCCTCTCCTGCTGATGTTCAGGTGTTATCAGTATGTAGTGTCTCTACTTTAAGAGTCCTCTCCTGCTGATGTCAGGTGTATATCAGTATGGAGTGTCTCTACTTTAAAGAGTCCTCTCTACTGATGTTCAGGTGTATATCAGTATGTAGTGTCTCTACTTTAAAGAGTCCTCTCCTGCTGATGTTCAGGTGTATATCAGTGTGTAGTGTCTCTACTTTAAAGAGTCTCTCCTGCTGATGTTCAGGTGTATATCAGTATGTAGTGTCTCCACTTTAAAGAGTCCTCTCCTGCTGATGTTCAGGTGTATATCAGTATGTAGTGTCTCTACTTTAAAGAGTCCTCTCCTGCTGATGTTCAGGTGTATATCAGTATGTAGTGTCTCTACTTTAAGAGTCCTCTCCTGCTGATGTTGGTGTATATCAGTATGTAGTGTCTCTCTTTAAAGAGTCCTCTCCTGCTGATGTTCAGGTATATCAGTATGTAGTGTCTCTACTTTAAAGAGTCCTCTCTGCTGATGTTCAGGTGTATATCAGTATGTAGTGTCTCTACTTTAAAGAGTCCTCTCCTGCTGATGTCAGGTGTATATCAGTATGTAGTGTCTCTACTTTAAAGAGTCCTCTCCTACTGATGTTCAGGTGATCAGTATGTAGTGTCTCTACTTTAAAGAGTCCTCTCCTGCTGATGTTCAGGTGTATATCAGTATGTAGTGTCTCTACTTTAAAGAGTCCTCTCCTGCTGATGTTCAGGTGTATATCAGTATGGATGTCTCTACTTTAAAGAGTCCTCTCCTGCTGATGTTCAGGTGTATATCAGTATGTAGTGTCTCTACTTTAAAGAGTCCTCTCCTGCTGATGTTCAGGTGTATATCAGTATGTAGTGTCTCTACTTTAAAGAGTCCTCTCCTGCTGATGTTCAGGTGTATATCAGTATGTAGTGTCTACTTTAAAGAGTCCTCTCCTGCTGATGTCAGGTGTATATCAGTATGTAGTGTCTCTACTTTAAAGAGTCCTCTCCTGCTGATGTTTCAGGTGTAATCAGTATGGTGTCTCTACTTTAAAGAGTCCTCTCCTACTGATGTTCAGGTGTATATCAGTATGTAGTGTCTCTACTTTAAAGAGTCCTCTCCTGCTGATCTCAGGTGTATATCAGTATGTGTCTCTACTTTAAAGAGTCCTCTCCTGCTGATGTTCAGGTGTATATCAGTATGCGGTGTCTCTACTTTAAAGAGTCCTCTCCTACTGATGTTCAGGTGTATATCAGTATGTAGTCTCTACTTTAAAGAGTCCTCTCCTGCTGATCTTCAGGTGTATATCAGTATGGTAGTGTCTCTATCTACTTTAAAAGTCCTCTCCTGCTGCTTGTGTTTTCTATGTGCCTTCTTCCTGTTGTTCCTCTCTTTCAGATGATGATGTCATGTTTTGGGAACGAGCTGAAAGCAGCCGAGCTCGCTGCCTGGCAACACACGCACACGCACACACACACACACAACACACACACACACACACACCACACACACACACACACACACACCACACACACCCACACACACACACACACACACACACACACACACACACCACACACACACTTTTCATATATTACAGGCAGACCCTATTTAATTTATTTGATATTTTATTCTTGTTATGAGGCTCTATCAGTGACACTCTTTACTGATATGATCATATCTACATTATAATAATAAGATTTACATTATCTATATTTATATATATTATATATGATTTTTACATTGGGTGCTCCAATACATCACAATATATATCAAAATATATAAAGAAAGACTAAGATATATAATACTAAGTGCAGGACCCCTCCTCTTCTCTGATAATAACAACAGTGTCTGCAGGTGCGTCGGCCTAATGTGTCCCCGAGAACAGACATGACGTCACCCCAAACCCACCACCGACGGGCACGCGCACGCACGCTGATGAGACGCCCTGTTCGAAGCGTCTGTCGCAAGGATGTTGTTTTATTTAATGTCCAGATTCACCCCAACATGCGGTTTTGTTTTAATAACTAAAGGGTAGAGAACTGTCCCGTCCCCCGCCCCGACCCCCGACCCCTGTCCCCTGTCCTCTGTCCCCTGTCCGCGGCTCAGGACAACACGGTCTCTCTGTGGAGCCACTGACGGGTCCCATTACACCCAGAAAACACCAAATAAATACAGATAAATGACATAAAGAAGCATCACCCTCATATCGCTCGGATACATCTGAATACACATAAATAAGATAAGGGGGGGGGGGGGCTTTAACGCCTCACTGACGGGAGATGAAGATGACACAATACATATTATATATATTTAAAAAACAATGGAAATAAATAGGACTAAGCTAAATGTAATGCAAACGAAATAAAAATATCATGAAAAACATCTATTGTCGACGTTCTCTGGACGCAGCAGCTCACAGGCCTCACGAGGATGACACAAGACATATGATATA
>NW_022988045.1:0-41450 GCF_902827165.1 Trematomus bernacchii | reverse complement strand
CTCTCTCTCTATCTCTTCTCTCTCTCTCTCTCTCTCTCTCTCTCTCTCTCTCCTCTCTCTCCAGATAAGCTGTTTCAGCCCAACATCTCTGTGTCCTCCTCCATGTACGGGGTCTCCGGGGCCCAGCAGCAGGGTTCCAGGTGTTCAGAGGCTCCCACTTCAGCATCAGTTGCTCCATCCAGCCTCAGTACCCAGGAGGCTCCTTCCAGCTCAACTTCACCTCCATCAAACTCAGCAAACAACTACTACTCAGAGCCAGCTGTCAATCACTTGCCCACTTCCTGTTCCCGGGGCAGAGCCCGCCCGACCAGGGAAACTACAGCTGTGTTTATCACGTCTCTGCTTTTTTTCAGGACTTCTCCTCTGAGAGCCGTCTGCTTCGTCACCGTCACAGGTGAGCTGTTAGAGTTTACTGTAGGACAGAGCGTGATGCTCCCCAGGAGACGCTGGTGAGGACTGAGTGTTTTACTGTGAGCCCTGTGAAGCCAGTCACACCCTTACATCACATGTAGCTTTCCAGAGCAAGTACAATAAGTGCAATGAACGTGAGAAGACATGAATCCAGAACAGCAATCCTCCAGTCAGCTTGTAGTTTACATTGGAGTATGCCATGAGTACTGACTGTTTAACAGATACAGCTAGCAGCTTCTCCCTACAGTCCTACTGTTGCTATGAACAGGAAAAAGGCGTTGGGGTTGACTGAAGATCTTAAGAAGATGTAGTTTATTGTAATATAACTGTAGAGAGGAGGTCTCCATGCTGAAGTGGGTTCAGGTCTCTGTGTGTTTGCTGACTCGTTGATGTGATGCTGTCCATGTGTTCTATCAGATCCAGAACCTTTTATCATCCGAGCCGTCGTCCTGCCGCTGCATTCAGCTGCTGGTTGACCGTCGGCCTTTACTTCTACTGCAAGGTAAAGAAAAATGTTGGTTGTTCACTGACTGAATGATAAGGTACTGAAACATGTTGTTGTTCCACTGACTGATGATGAGGGTACTGAAACATGTTGTTGTTCCACTGACTGAATGATGAGGTACTGTGAAACATGTGTTGTTCCACTGACTGAATGATGAGGTACTGAAACATGTTGTTCCACCACTGACTGAATGATAAGGGACTGAAACATGTTGTTGTTCCACTGACTGAATGATAAGGTACTGAAACATGTTGTTGTTCCACTGACTGAATGATAAGGGACTGAAACATGTTGTTGTTCCACTGACAGAATGATAAGGGACTGAAACATGTTGTTGTTCCACTGACTGAATGATAAGGTACTGAAACATGTTGTTGTTCCACCACTGACTGAATGATGAGGGACTGAAACATGTTGTTGTTCCACTGACTGAATGATAAGGGACTGAAACACGTTGTTGTTCCACCACTGACTGAATGATAAGGGACTGAAACACGTTGTTGTTCCACTGACTGAATGATAAGGGACTGAAACACGTTGTTGTTCCACCACTGACTGAATGATGAGGTACTGAAACATGTTGTTGTTCCACTGACTGAATGATAAGGGACTGAAACACGTTGTTGTTCCACTGACTGAATGATAAGGGACTGAAACATGTTGTTGTTCCACTGACTGAATGATAAGGTACTGAAACATGTTGTTGTTCCACCACTGACTGAATGATGAGGGACTGAAACATGTTGTTGTTCCACTGACTGAATGATAAGGGACTGAAACACGTTGTTGTTCCACTGACTGAATGATAAGGTACTGAAACATGTTGTTGTTCCACTGACTGAATGATAAGGGACTGAAACACGTTGTTGTTCCACTGACTGAATGATAAGGGACTGAAACACGTTGTTGTTCCACCACTGACTGAATGATGAGGTACTGAAACATGTTGTTGTTCCACTGACAGAATGATAAGGGACTGAAACGTGTTGTTGTTCCACTGACTGAATGATGAGGGAGACTGAAAGTGTTGTTGTTCCATGACTGAATGATAAGGGACTGAAACACGTTGTGTTCACTGACGGAATGAATGATAAGGTACTGAAACATGTTGTTGTTCCACTGACTGAATGATAAGGGACTGAAACACGTTGTTGTTCCACTGACTGAATGATAAGGGACTGAAACACGTTGTTGTTCCACCACTGACTGAATGATGAGGTACTGAAACATGTTGTTGTTCCACTGACAGAATGATAAGGGACTGAAACATGTTGTTGTTCCACTGACTGAATGATAAGGGACTGAAAAACGTTGTTGTTCCACCACTGACTGAATGATAAGGGACTGAAACACGTTGTTGTTCCACTGACTGAATGATAAGGGACTGAAACACGTTGTTGTTCCACCACTGACTGAATGATAAGGTACTGAAACATGTTGTTGTTCCACTGACTGAATGATAAGGGACTGAAACATGTTGTTGTTCCACCACTGACTGAATGATGAGGGACTGAAACATGTTGTTGTTCCACTGACTGAATGATGAGGGACTGAAACATGTTGTTGTTCCACTGACTGAATGAAAAGGTACTAAACATGTTGTTGTTCCACTGACTGAATGATGAGGTACTGAAACATGTTGTTGTTCCACTGACTGAATGATGAGGGACTGAAACATGTTGTTGTTCCACTGACTGAATGAAAAGGTACTAAAACATGTTGTTGTTCCACTGACTGAATGATGAGGGACTGAAACATGTTGTTGTTCCACTGACTGAATGATGAGGTACTGAAACATGTTGTTGTTCCACTGACTGAATGATGAGGCACTGAAACATGTTGTTGTTCCACCACTGACTGAATGATAAGGTACTGAAACATGTTGTTGTTCCACCACTGACTGAATGATAAGGTACTGAAACATGTTGTTCCACCACTGACTGAATGATGAGGTACTGAAACATGTTGTTGTTCCACTGACTGAATGAAAAGGTACTAAAACATGTTGTTGTTCCACTGACTGAATGATGAGGGACTGAAACATGTTGTTGTTCCACTGACTGAATGATAAGGTACTGAAACATGTTGTTGTTCCACTGACTGAATGATGAGGTACTGAAACATGTTGTTGTTCCACTGACTGAATGATGAGGTACTGAAACATGTTGTTGTTCCACTGACTGAATGATGAGGTACTGAAACATGTTGTTCCACCACTGACTGAATGATAAGGGACTGAAACATGTTGTTGTTCCACCACTGACTGAATGATAAGGGACTGAAACATGTTGTTGTTCCACCACTGACTGAATGATAAGGTACTGAAACATGTTGTTGTTCCACCACTGACTGAATGATAAGGTACTGAAACATGTTGTTGTTCCACCACTGACTGAATGATAAGGTACTGAAACATGTTGTTGTTCCACCACTGACTGAATGATAAGGTACTGAAACATGTTGTTCCACCACTGACTGAATGATGAGGTACTGAAACATGTTGTTGTTCCACTGACTGAATGAAAAGGTACTAAAACATGTTGTTGTTCCACTGACTGAATGATGAGGGACTGAAACATGTTGTTGTTCCACTGACTGAATGATAAGGTACTGAAACATGTTGTTGTTCCACTGACTGAATGATGAGGTACTGAAACATGTTGTTGTTCCACTGACTGAATGATGAGGTACTGAAACATGTTGTTGTTCCACTGACTGAATGAAAAGGTACTAAAACATGTTGTTGTTCCACTGACTGAATGATGAGGGACTGAAACATGTTGTTGTTCCACTGACTGAATGAAAAGGTACTAAAACATGTTGTTGTTCCACTGACTGAATGATGAGGGACTGAAACATGTTGTTGTTCCACTGACTGAATGATGAGGGACTGAAACGTGTTGTTGTTCCACTGACTGAATGATAAGGTACTGAAACATGTTGTTGTTCCACTGACTGAATGATAAGGGACTGAAACGTGTTGTTGTTCCACTGACTGAATGATGAGGGACTGAAACGTGTTGTTGTTCCACTGACTGAATGATAAGGTACTGAAACATGTTGTTGTTCCACTGACTGAATGATAAGGTACTGAAACATGTTGTTGTTCCACTGACTGAATGATAAGGTACTGAAACATGTTGTTGTTCCACTGACTGAATGATAAGGTACTGAAACATGTTGTTGTTCCACTGACTGAATGATAAGGTACTGAAACATGTTGTTGTTCCACTGACTGAATGATAAGGTACTGAAACATGTTGTTGTTCCACTGACTGAATGAAACAGTGTGTGTTATGGAACAGGAGTGATGCAGGAAGTCTCACTGTGTGCTGTCATGTCTCTCCAGGCCACCAGGGGGCGGAGGCCGAGCCGACAGGAGGACATTGAGCTGGATTATGATGACCTGGGTGTTCCTGCTGAAGAGGAAGGAGCTCAGGGAGCAGAGTAGCAGCTCCAAGGAGCTCCTCTCACACACATGGGTTTACCAGCTCTTATAGCTTTTGACCAACGTTAGAAAATATAGCTTTCACTCTGAAAGTCACCAGCAATGTGTGAGTGCCTCATGTTTCCTGACCTCCTGTCAGCTCCAAGCCCATTGGTTCCCACTGAAGATGAAGATCTTTAAAAAACATCACAAGTTAGTTTTATTTAGAAAAGTCAATGCAGTCGGTGCAGTTTGAAACCACAGACACACCAACCCAGGCCGCTCAGGAACTAAGTTGGCCAATGAATGCCATATATTAATGTTCAAATATCCTCTAAAAACAGTGTTACAATACCCAGTGTTTGAATCTAATGTAGTGATTCCTGAGATAACAGGAGGAACGCGTTACAGCGCCACCTAGTGTTGGATTTGTAGACCTCGAGCACAACAACGTTTTTTTATCAACAAATAAGAAAAAGTACAGTTTACAAAATGTTACGTTTTTCACAATAATTCATCTGATCAGCGAGATGGGATATTTGATCCCCTTGTGGGTCACATGGGTCATTTTAGCAGAAGGACCAGATTTAGCTGAACAATATACAAATAGGAATTGAACAAAAGTAAATAGTCCAAACACTTCTTATTTCATAACAATGCTGATTTTATATTGAAAAATGTTATTTCAGAAGAATTCAGCTTGATTTTGGTCTGAAGAGATTGTTTGTAAAAAAAGAGAAATCCGAACTTTTTTTTAGAGAAATCCGATTATATTTGTAAATTGCCAAAATGTATAAGATTTTAACTTTTCTTTCATTTTCTTATTTCACGTGTACTGAGCTCAGTTTTGTAATCATTTTCAATCATTCAGTATTTTTCTTACTTTATATGTATTTGTCTGTATTTCGTAGTAATTTAGCTGTTTTTAAGAACTCCACCTGTTGGAGAGCATTCCCAAATTCATAAGATATTAAATACTAACATGTTGTAATTAAAAATGTACAGCATTTTGTAGAAGTTTCCTTTTTAAAAGGTAATGTGCTTTGTTATGTGATCAATAAATGTGCTTGTTTTTGTATTATTGAGGATTGTACTTATTTCACAAGATGATCAATAATATGTAATCATTACTTTTTGGACTTTTATGAAACATTTGAATTTCTTTAGAATTTCACTTTTTTCAAAGAACTCAGATTATTTTTGTGATTTAGGATTTTCCCAAATTCAGGAGACTAATTATTTCGTACTTAAAATGTTAACATTGTCCGTAAACAAGTGTTGTGATTTTGGAACCGAGAAATGTTTTTGCTTCATAAGAATTTTGATTGATTTTGATTTTGTTGAGACTCGTTTTGTTGAAAAATATTGACCATTATTTCGTAATTTTCTTGATTTTGTTATGAAGAATGTTGCTTTTTTTAACACATTTTTTTGTTGAAGATTTTTCTTGATTTCTTGATGATTTTTGCATCACAAATTCTACTTGAAAAAATTAAGAGTTTGACCAATTTGGTTTCCATGAGATTACGATGAAGCAAATCGTCTTAAATTCTGAACACAGCAGAATCCTCCAGAAATCATGACGATGTTCAACATCACTGTAATAAATGCTGTCATTTGCTATGTACCAAAAAAATAATAAAACTTCTTTGATAATCCATGAAACTCTGAGAGTGAGCTGATTTCAAAAGTGTTTCTCCTGGTTGGGAAATGACGTGTTTGCTTTGTTTCTGTGTTATAACTAAACCTCAAGGCTTTAGTTATAACAGGTTAGTATTGAAGTAATCTCTGTGTCAAACAAACGTTTATGATTCTTACACGTTTAGTTCAGCAGAATAATCTCCACATATTAACACCACTTTAGGATTTCTGAAGTAAAAAGCTAATGTTGGGCTATACAGGAACTACAGCTCGGTCACATGACTTCACGTCACCACCGCTAAGCTAAAGGTGGCTAATGTTGGGCTATAAAGGAACTACAGCACGGTCACATGACTTCACGTCACCACCGCTAAGCTAAAGGTGGCTAATGTTGGGCTATAAAGGAACTACAGCACGGTCACATGACTTCACGTCACCACCGTTAAGCTAAAGGTGGCTAAAGTTGGGCTATAAAGGCAACCTGGTCTCACCAGAATACGTGAAATGACCACGACTCCTTAACACCGCATTACGTGGTGGAGTCACGGACTCTGCTACATTTATGTGTCTGCATCACGGAAACAACCCCAATGTAAAGTGAATGAGGCTCCTTTGTCGTGGTGGACACACACATTTCTACAACATCCTTGAGCTTTCTACTCTATAAAACGTTTTAAAATCTACTTTATAGCCTGTAGTAACTCACGGGAGGCTTCTTTTATTTTATTATGTTTCATAATAATTCTTATTTTTCGTCAGAATGTATTATGGTGCATTAGTTACGAACTTATGTTCTCTAAAAACAGTGCAGTGTTTGTAATACAACTGTGATGTTTATGAAATTAGTTTTTAAGGAAGGCCAGAGCTTCAGCTGTGTCAAATAGATTGTTCCCTTTAGTTTACGTTATTTAAAAGACAATTATATTCCTATTTGATCATGTCCCCCTTATTGTAGGCTAATATTAGTCATTTAAAAATAAATAATGATGATAATGATGGTGAAAACCACTCCCCCCACATCGGAATGACGATGGTTACTGACTGTATTTCAAATGCTTTGTATTATAACAACAATGAACCAGAAGAAGATTCCGTCGTTACCACGGCAACGTTACGTCGCACTTGACGGCAATGTGACGTCACGTACGCTTCTTACCCACAATCACCTCACTTTCATTAATTTGATCTGACACCGGACTACAGTAAGTCTCTCAACCCAAGGGGAGTTTATTTCTTTAAAACACTAATAATGTTGCTTTTATTTCTTCCACTGTAGCACAGTCTCTATATCGTTTCATTCCTGGATATTAGGTTGAGTTTTGTAGTGTGTTTAGCTTTTACATACGCGCAAGCTAGCGGCCACGTCCAGCTAGCGGCCTCCGGCCTTCCGGTCAAAGTTTTTAGCTGGATAGCATTTATAGTTTATACAGCTACATGACATTAGCTGTCCCCGGCACAGTTGGATAGTGAAACAAATCTGTTTTAATGCATGTATTTGCCCATGTGTTGTGAAGACAGTCTTCAACACAGAGTTGTAATAGTGGCTAAAGCGCATCGGCGATGGAGTGGAATAAAAATGTGGAACTGGAGTTTTTCCAGAGGATTTGACTGGCCAGTGGGGACCACCCAATGTCCCCCTCTGAATCAGAAATACCAACACACTCTCACTCTATAAACGTCCAGGAGCGATGCTTGGTCAGGGTCCCGTGGCGTGCAGTTGGGACGCTCCTAGGCTCCTTCAGCTTCATAAACAGACGCAAATAGCTTTCAACTGATTGCAATGTATTCCCATCTGCGGCGGGATTTGACGCTCATGGAAGCACGGCATTCGTTTGTGTCGGAGGCTGTTAAAGGCAGCGTCCATTCCCATTGGATAACGGAGAATTGTACACCCGGAAGTAAGTATTCCCCTTACTGTCGATTGATTTGACAGTGATATCTCCACTACTCATCAACTCAAAAACACCAGATTATCTTGTTAATTAAACGACATTGATAGGTTTTAGTGTGTGTACAATGCTTTTGTCACGTTTTCCCCTTCAATTCTGAGAAACAAGTCGTTTTCTATGAGTTTTGGATGGCCGAAGACATTACCCACAATCCTCTGTAGCAACCATAGACTGTATAACAAAATTAAATAATACATTATTCCGAGTGTGCTTGCTTTTCTCTTTGAAAGTCATCACATAACGGCATTGTAATACACGTTTCGGCTGCATTAAATATGACATATCTGCCGTAGTTAACTCTATGTATAGAGCCCTGATGAGAAGACTTCTAGACAAACAGGAACTGCCGCCAAAACTGAAAACTTGACGTGGATCTTAAATATATAAGCAATTAAACAACATCTTACATTTCTTTTCACACAATACGTCTCCTTGCAGTATCAACACTAATTCGGCTGACTTTTATATTTGATCCAATTGGTAGATAGGCTGTATTTACGCCATAACGGTGCACAGCTGATAGAAAGGGACACCTACTGGTTAAAGCACGTTATTGCATTTTATAATTTTATTATTTATGTTTGGCTGCTACCTGCACCATCCATTTATTCAGCTCACGTGACAAAATGAGACATGAGTGAGGGTGGGGCTGTGATTCGGCTATACACCGCCGCCGCGTAGTAATAAAGTTGAGCGCATACATAGTGAGACCTACAGTACAGAGACGGTTTAGAAAATATTAATTTGACCCTATAGAAAAGCTGTGTTATTTATGGTGAAGAGTGAGTGTCATTTAAAACAATGTATGATGAGTGAGGTTGTGCCCGGAAAAGACAAGATACAAAAAATAAATACTTTTTTTTTTTTTTTTTATCTTGTCACTGAGGGCCCTCTTTGCTCAAGGGCCCCTGGGCACTTGCCCAGGTTGCCCATATGGTTAATCCGGCCTTGGTAAAAGTAGAAGTACTCAGGTCTTGTACTTGAGTAAAAGTAGAAGTACTCAGGTCTTGTACTTGAGTAAAAGTAGAAGTACTCAGGTCTTGTACTTGAGTAAAAGTAGAAGTACTCAGATCTTGTACTTGAGTCAAAGTAGAAGTAGCGACAGTAAAAGTAGTCATTGTGCAGATTGGTCCATTTCAGAATAATATATATATGTTTTATAATGATTGATCATGAAAGTGTTCTCAAAGCTGGTAAAGGTGCAGCTAGTTTGAATGACTTTGTATACTGCAGGGTAGCTTGTGAATTTACTCCAGGTGGAACTAAAGTCTGATTAACACTTGATTATATTTCACATCATTCATCCACATCTGTGAAGTAACTAAAGGTATTAAATACATGTAGTGGAGTATAAGTACACCATGTACCTCTGAACTGTAGTGGAGTAGAAGTACACCATGTACCTCTGAACTGTAGTGGAGTAGAAGTACACCATGTACGGTACATGGTGTACTTCTACTCCACTACAGTTCAGAGGTACATGGTGTACTTCTACTCCACTACAGTTCAGAGGTACATGGTGTACTTTTACTCCACTACAGTTCAGAGGTACATGGTGTACTTCAACTCCACTACAGTTCAGAGGTACATGATGTACCTCTGAACTGCAGTGGAGTTGAAGTACACCATGTACCTCTGAACTGTAGTGGAGTAGAAGTACACCATGTACCTCTGAACTGTAGTGGAGTAGAAGTACACCATGTACCTCTGAACTGTAGTGGAGTAGAAGTACACCATGTACCTCTGAACTGTAGTGGAGTTGAAGTACACCATGTACCTCTGAACTGTAGTGGAGTAGAAGTACACCATGTACCTCTGAACTGTAGTGGAGTAGAAGTACACCATGTACCTCTGAACTGTAGTGGAGTTGAAGTACACCATGTACCTCTGAACTGTAGTGGTAGTGGAGTAGAAGTACACCATGTACCTCTGAACTGTAGTGGAGTATAAGTACACCATGTACCTCTGAACTGTAGTGGAGTTGAAGTCCAAAGTAGCATAACATGGAAATACTCAAGTAAAGCAGCACCTCTTTTCACCCTCTGTCTGAAACCAGAGCCCAGTCTGCTCTGATTGGTTAGCTGGCCGGCTCCGTTGTGATTGGTCAAAACGCTTACACATGTCACGCCCCTTAGCCTATCATGTACAATGTGTTGGAGCGCTAGCCAATAGGAGCGTGAGGGTATATGTGAAACAATTATCTTTCTAGAAAAAGTGTATTTCTTTCATGTATTTAATTTAAAAAAAAAGAACTTATTTAGTACATCTGGTTGATAACTTTGATGTTTTTTTAAAAATATATATATATATAAACACAAGTTAAAGCATCCAAAGTAATAAAGCAAATATAGAAAGTCAACAACAACAAGTAAACAGAAGTAATATTTTATTCAGCTCAAACAGAAAAATATTAGAGATCTTCTTATTGAAATGCTCACAGCTTAAAATACACATGAGCATCTTAAATAAACAAAATAAATAAAAAGACACTCCTTGGAAGTTTCCTGGAAAGAATATAGACCTGTCAGTGCACTGCAAACATATATTATATGGCAAATATAATAAATTAAAGACCATTTTTATAGTATTTCTTATATAGAAATTCACATTTTTACAAACATATTACATATCTCTTTCCAGGAAACTGTCAAGGAAATAATTAAGCCCTTAAAACAAATGTTCATGGGTCTATTTCTCTGAATAATCTCTCAAATATTTACAAAAATACTCCTAAAAAAAGAACTCTGTAATGCGTCACTAAGTAAAGCGACAATGGGGTTTAATTGGGATCATTTATAAATAATATGTGTACTTTTTAAACGATATCATTGGGCATTCACATTTCGATCTCTCAGCTATAGATGAGGATAACGTTTCATCTTGGAAGAAGAACTGATAGCGCCAATAAAAGGGACTTCTCCTTTTTAGGTATATATTATATATAATACATATATTGTATATTCTTGACTTTCAAAAATTGGTCAAAAACACTCTCCTTTTACTTTTAGAATAAGGTCTGCCTGTAAAGCCTCAGATTTGAAAGAACATCCTATTCTGAGTCCCAAACAAATAGTTTTGTTTATTTATAACGATCTTAACTCCCAGAAATATATATAGGGGAAATATCCTCTTTAGGACAAGAATTGGATATTTGGATGCAATTTGTGTTAATGTTAGTGCTTCAAAAAACCCAAACCATCAGTATATACGTCTGAAATGTTGTCATAGAGCATATCTCTCAGGCAGTGGCTCAGTCAGTCGGGGCTTGGACCGTGAGCTGTAGGGTCGCCGGTTCAAGTCCCCGAACAGACTTAAAGTATGGAGTGTGGACTGCTACTTGGAGAGGGCCCAGTTCACCTCCAGGGCCCTGCCGTGGTGCCCTTGAGCAAGGCACCGGACAACCCCCCATTGCTCCCCGGGCGCTGTACAATAGCTGCCCACTGCTCCTAGTACTAGACTCCTGGTGCTAGGATGGGTTAAAAGCAGAGGACACATGTCACTGTGAGCTCTGCATGTGAGACCATTACAGAGGGGTTCATCCCTCCCAATTCTATTCTATCTAACACTAATAATTAGACCCTTATTGTTCATTTTGTCCCCATTGGCTCTTTCTTACATGTTGTATGGGAGTGTCCAGGAGTAAAATTACACTTTTGGGGGAAGGTTATTAGTTAAGATCTTCTAAATGATGAATCTCACCTTTCTCTTACGCGGAAAACTCCCAAAAATCTGGCTTGACTGAAGCTCAAAAGATTATAGTCCAACGTTGGAAACCTCCTCACGAGAGTTTTTTGAACACTTCTTACCTTGAAGTATCTCCGGTGACAATCAACGATGCAAAACCTGATCTGATATCTAACTTAAAAAGAGCTCCTGATCAAATAAGGATGCTTGAATGAATCCAAAACGTTGTGCAACCTGGATTGTTTTCTGTGTTGAAGATGTTGCAATAAAAAATGTATGATAAAATAGAGTTTTTACAGAATTATCCATAAAGAAAATGTCTATTTTTTCTTTGAATTAGAATCAAAGTTAGTTTTTTATCGGGGAAATCTATTAAATAAAAACAGTACGAGTTTTTTTTAAGAAACAATCTGACACTTATTTGAGTTTTTACAAGGTATATTTACTCCGTTGTAAATAAATGATGCATTTAGTGAAGCAAGACTTGACACAGAAATGTATATTATAACATTACAACAGTTCAGGAGTGTTCCTTATGTCCTTTTTCTAACGTGAGACATTTCAGAAGAAGACACCAGGGGAAGAAAAACTGCTTCAAAACGAAAAATAATTTAATTGACATTTAGGTTTAAGCATAATTTTTTGTCAATTTCCCATTTAAAAAAAAGACCAAAACTGAGAGTGCATTGATGCTCAACATAAGATTGTTTATATCCAAAAATATGCACTTTTTCCCTTCTTTAGTAAATACCACATTTTCTTCCATTAAATAAAAGTGTTTTTCTGTTTTATAATCACTATAAATTGAACTATTTGAATACTTCAGACTTCGAAGAACTTCTCGGAACTTTCTCAATGATAAGAACATCATTAGTAACAAAAAAATGACACATTTCTGTCATGAGCGGGAAACAATGCGTCTCACACAGAAACAGGAAGTGAAAAAATACCAGAAATTGACAAATGTTTTAGATTGTGGTCTCTTTTTTAGGCGGTTATTGACAGATATTAAATAATTCCAGCTTCCTGAATAGATTGTCAGACACCTAAAGCGAGAGAGAGTGCGCACGAACAGACGCAAGTCAACTGAAATTTGGTAATTATGGAGTGGTGCAGGAATGAGCATTTCTTCAACTTCCTGTTCGCTCGTCTGGGTGTTTTTTTAAATGCGTTTGAATGAAAAGATTAGCCGCCTTTAGCTTAGCATTGGGGATGTTAAGTCATGTGCTGTAGTTCCTTTGTAGTGTCTATCCTGCTGAACAAAACCTTTACGCATCCTAATGGTTGAGATGGAAGGAACCCGGGAGATGTTGGATGTTATTCTGGGATGATTTAACTGATGTAGGTGAAGACGACGGACTGGATGGGCAGCCTGCACACGGGACACAGCTTGTTCCTTTTCTTCAGCTTCCTGGCGCACACGTAGCAGGACATCAGGTGTCCCGTGTTTCCGTGAACGATGCAGCCGTTCTTCGGACGCGACTGACAAATGAGACACGGATCCAGACAGGAGTCGGGAAGACGCCATTCTGCAGAAACACTGCGCTCCAGATCAGGGACTCCAGCAGGAGGACGAGGAGTGTTGAGGGAAGATGGGAGGAGCTCCTGGGAGTCGATGGAGGACGAAGAAGGCTGGTAGTCAGGAGTGTTCTGCTGCGAGGAAGAGGACGGCTGGGAGGAAGAGAGGAGCTCCTCAGAGTTTGGGGCTGAAGAGTCGGAGAAGCACTGAGACAAAAGAGGCGTCTCTTTTGATCTTTTCCCATCGGGGACGTCCACTCCTTCGTTCTCCTCGCCATCTGAACCTACAGGAGACAAAGCGAACATCAGTAAAAGATGCCAAAGTAAGAGAGAATTTAAAATGTACGTCTAATATCGATCGTTTTGTTATTTCCCACATCTTGCAATCTACTCATTTATATAAATAGTTATCACCGCAATAAACCGTATTTAATTTTGTCTTAATGTACATTATTTAATTTCATATTCTGTTCTTGTTCTATTTACATGTTTATAGACTTCTTGCACTACTTTTTATTTGTATTTTATTATATATGTTGCGTTGTAGGAGGAGCTCAGGTCAGAATAATTGAGCATATGACGTAAACAGGTAAACAGCTTCTCTCTACCTGGAGTCTCTCTGGCTGCTGATTGGTCGGTTGGCTTTGTGGGCAGGTCTTTGGGACTGGAGGAGGCGGGCTTTGGGGGGAGTGACGCTTCAGACAGCCAATCCTGACGCAGCGTCCAGCAGCGAAGACATTTTCCGGGCAGAGGCGGGTTCAACTCGTCACACTTCACACAGCGCCAGTAATCCTGAGAGAGAAACACACACTGTTAGACGTGTGTGTGTGTGTGTGTGTGTGTGTGTGTGTGCGTGTGTGTGTGTGTGTGTGCGTGCGTGTGTGTGCGTGTGTGTGTGTGTGCACACTCACAGCTTCAGTGATCTCTGTGTCTTCATCGAACGAGTCGTTATCGTCCGCCTCAAATATGGTGACCTCGTATACCTGGACACAGACAGAGAACAAAATATATAAAACAATCAATTTGTTCATACATTATATTCAGTCTGCTCTGATTGGTTAGCTGGCCGGCTCTGTTGTGATTGGTCAACCAGCTTAGAGATGTCCCGCCCCTTAGCCTATCACGCACAATGTGTTGGAGCGCTAGCCAATAGGAGCATCACAAAACTCAGGGTATATGTAAAGAAATTATACTTTTCCTTCTAGAAAAAAACTCTGGTATGTTTAGTCTTTTACATTATTTCTTTCATGTATTTAATTCTAAAAAATGAACTTGTTTTTTTATTCATAGAAACATTTTAAATAAATAAAATAAATGTATTCATTAAAATACTTTTCACGTACAATGTGTTGGAGCGCTAGCCAATAGAAGCACGAGTGTTCCGTAGTGATGTCACCGTGTTCCGGAACTTTGGGATTTTAGCGTTTGCAGAACATTTACATGCACTAAAACACACTACAGGAGAGGGAAACCCCCCGCCCCAAAAGTAGAATAGGGTCTCTTTAAATACTAAAATGTAAACAGATGAATATTTACCTGGTCGTCTGCGGATATCAGAGAAGCTTCGTCTTCGTTGTAGTCGTCCGAGTCGACGGATTCGACCTCGAACTCCACGCTGAAGTTGTCGCTCTCCGAGTCTGAGGCGGCAACCGTGATCTCTGACCTGCCAGACTACACACACACACACACACACACACACACACACACACACACACACACACACACACACACACACACACACACACACACACACACACACACACACACACACACACACACACACACACACACACACACACACACACACACACACACACACACACACACACACACACACACACACACACACACACACACACCACCACACACACCCACACACACACACACACACACACACACCACACACACACACACACACACACACACACACACACACACCAATGAATACAAGAAAGGCTAATGAGTGTCCTTTTAGGGTTATTATGTGTAAGCTAACAGTGAAACTACACACTAAACATAGAAAACCCACTCTGAAAACAAACTAACAATAAATTGGAAAAAAAAATTCAAACGAATCGTTAAAGTGTGTAAATGCCTTAATAAAACAGAGAAAAAGAAATGAACATTATTAAAAACACAACTAAATGTGTGTAAATACTCACGGTGCTGTGTGAGTCTGACGATTGGCTGCTGTGTCTGTCCTTTCACCAATCCTACAATCACACACCCACGGACAGGGGACTCTCATCAAACGTCAGGGAGTAGCTGTCAGACCCTCATCTCCTTCCTCCCTCCTTCTTCATTATCTTCCTCCCCTGACTCCTCCTCCTCCTCCTCTTTCTCAGCTTCACCACCCTCTGTGCTGTGTGAGGGTCCTGAGAGAGAGAGAGAAGCAGTGATGGAGTTTAATACCTCAGACTTAAAGGTCACCTATCATGCTATTTGTAGGCAATAGCATAGGTCTCAGATATATACAAATATATAAAAAACATGTCTATGAAGTGTTTTGCTCAAAATACCAAAAAGATCACCCATTCTAGCCATGCCTCATATCCCTCTGTTTCACTTCCTGTTTCAAAAGTGCTGAGGAGGGGTCTGAGCTCAAGCGGGACCCGGCAGCTACCGTCTAAACTAAATACTGCGGTGATGAAACGCCATATCATGGATTATCAAGGATTGTTTCTGAAACAGTATGGAGCTCAAAGGCTTTCTCTCTTGCCGGTTATACCACAAGGTGAGTTCCTTTTTATTTCCTGCTTCTTCACACACATGCTCTCCAGTACAGGTTAGCTCTGAGTGTTAGCGATGCTAATGTAAACACCGACCATATTACGTCCAAAACAGTCGGGCATTGTTTCTGATAGCAACGTTTCTGATAGGGCCGTGGGTCCACATTTCAGATATTACGTCATATCGGACGCAAATCTGGATCAGCTCCGTTGTTCCCCCGTTTTTAGAGATTTGGGTACGGAGGAAAAGAGAGGGGGTTTTATTCTCTGACGCTGCGTGAGTTCCCTGACACACCGGGGACACATGTTTATGTATAAAGACATCAAAAAGTGCATTTTGCATGATAGGTCCCCTTTAAGAGGAGCGAGTACCATGAAAAACGCTCTATAAATAAAATTAAAATTAAACTCACCGGCATCGCTGCTCCTGCCGCTGCTCCTCCTTCTCCTTCTTCGTCTTCCTTGCCCTTCTGGTGATGAAGAGCGGCTTTCTGAGTCTGCCTCCTAAAAGCACAAACACACATTTATTAGATATTCTAAAATATTGTTTAAAACTCTGTCAGTTTCATTTTTTCTTTGCCTTTTCCCATCATAATCCCTGTAGCAAATGATGCCCCTACATGCGCTTTAATATTTAAAATATTCTCCTAAATTAGGCATTAAAAGTCATTCATTAAAAGTTTCTGATAAATAACAAAAACGTATCTAAAAATGAATGCATGCAGTTGTTGTTTTTAGAGCATTACTGCATGTTTCTTACTGCCATTTCAATAGAGTGCCACAGTGACGCGTCCTAAAACACGGAAGTAAACTCCTTCCGGTTCCTTCGACAAAAACGCAATCCAATTTCTCCATAGGGTTTTGGAAAATAGCTGGAAATGAGGTCTGTGGTTGAAACACATTGAAGAGACGGATCACGTTTTGTTCAGGATAATCTCCACATGTCTACCCTACTTTTATCATTTTATAATCATAAATCTAGTCGCCTGAAGCAAAATGCTAACGTTATGCTATCAACGAACTACAGCAGGGTCGCTGCTTCAACGTCACGCCAACTTAAGATCCATATTCAAACATACAGATTCTAAATGGTACGAGTTGAAGCGTTTGTTTGAACAGTTTGCAGGAGGCAGGGACTTGCTTTCAAGCAGAACAGGGCAAACAAACTTAGAGGAGTGTTTACGTGTTCGGCGTAATGACGTACAACGGCCTCGACAACTTCTGTAGTCCTATTCAGCCACTTGGTAACAACCATCGTTTTTCAGACACGTCAACTCTTCAGAAATCACCAGTGGGGTCAAAACGTGATCTGTCTCTTCAATGTGTCTCAACCACAGACCTTATTTACAGATATTATCCTAAACCCTATGGAGAAATTGCATTGTTTTTTGTCGAAGGAACCGGAAGTGGTAAAATGCTAACTTACTTCCGGGTTTTAGGACGCGTCACTGTGGCACACTATTCCGTTCGTGTCAATGTGTTGATATTCAATTCTAACATTTGCATTGAAATAACCAATTCTGCACATATTTACAAATATCTTGTCCTACTTTTGGTCCTTTTCTTACAATTTTTAATATCTAATAATGTGTCTATGTGTGCACGAAAGCAAATCCCCAGTAAGTGTTAACCTACTTGGCAATAAACCGGCTTCTAATTCAGATTTTTGAGGTAAGATTTGCTCAAAACGGACTCAAACACGACACTTATATTTGATCTGAGTCTCACCTCGGCCCCTTTGTCTGTCTGAGTCTCACTTTGGGGTTCAATGGGGCTCGGTGGTGAATCTGAGGAAGAAACAGAAAGACGCGTTCATTTTTTATGAAGAGGAAGCGGAGAAGAGGAACAGTTGCATCATGGAAATGAGGAAGTTATTTTAGACTTCAAACACAGCTCCGTCTCCTAAACAATGCTTTTGTTTTAACCATTTCATCCCCACTCATGTCTATATAACCAATGTGTTTATTATTTAATCGTTTCCAAGAGCACAGTAGTTCTCCCTTTACTTCAAAAAGTACATCTCCCGTCTGACGGCACGGTGTCTCCAAAGGCAATGAGTCCATCAAATGTGTTTTTCAAAGCAATTGTGAAAGCTAAATCCCCCCTTTGGTAATAAATAAAGAACTGTGTTAAATCTTGACATTTAAATGACGCTAAAGTAAAAAGTTGAGCGGTCTTACCTTGGCTTTTTATCGCCACGAGGTTCTTGGTGATCATAGCGAAGAGAACTCTGAAACAAACATACAAATATATATTATTATTTATCATGTTTTGATATGTGATACTATATTATATACGTACTTGCTGTGTTGTTGCACTATGCCATATTATATTAAATGAGATGCATTACTTTCTGCATCCTATATCAGGGTTTTAAATGCAGATATTTGTTTTTACTAAATTCAACGTATATGAAGTTCAACACCTGCTATACGGTTTTTATTTGATAATCTATGGTAATAGTATTAAAAATAGTCAAATAAACTGCTTTCCATAACTGGCATAAACGTCCCTTTTGCTGAGAAACAGTCAGTTGTTGTTGTTGTTGTTGTTACTGTAGAGCAGACCAAAACAAACACTAATAAATCATCCTCACCGTGGCTCTTTAACAGAGAAGCTGTCGACCCCCAGCACTCGCCCCAGTGCATCCTGGGAGCAGTGGACGATGTGCTGCTGCTTCTGGTCGTACAGCTGCTTCTGGATGATGTACTGACCCAGGTAGAACATCACCTGCAGGACCAATACATCACATATTTAGCATGAGAGACATTCAAAATGTACATAAAACCTCCAATAAATACAAATAAATCCATGTTTACCTCCTTCATGGTGAAAGTGTCTTTAGTGGCTCCAGCGTGTTGCAGCAACGTCTGGAACTCTAGCTTTGGTTTCACCTTAAAAAACACACAAAATGTAGATACGATTTGAATAACAGACACTCCTACAAAGTTCTCTGACCATGTGTGTGTGGATAGACACTACTGTAAAACCAAATAAATAAAAATAACCATTAACTTTTTCTTATATAGCAACTTTTAAACACAGTTACAAAGTTATTTCCAATCAAAAATCGGAGGAAAACAAACAAAAAAAGTGTATTTTATTAAAAAAAGGGACCTAGTCTGCTCTGATTGGTGGAACTTAGAGATGTCCCGCCCCTTATAGAGGCCAATAGAAGCACAAGTGTTCCAAGTGATGTCACTGTGTTCCGGAACTTTGAGATTTTAGCCTTTGCAGACCGTTTACATGCTCTAAAAGCTATATAAAAAACACCCTATAGGAAAGGGGAAAACAGAACATGGGAAATGTCTATTTTTAGGTGATTTTTTAACGCGTTTGAACCTTTGTTTTGCAGCAACACACACACGAGCTGAACACCGAGTTGGCCTTACATCAGCTGTACCAGTACGCCAGCAAGTACTACGATGTGGTGAGAAACGGCTTTCTGTCAAATAGGAATATGGTAGTTTTCAATTTCTGAGAAAAGTCAATACTTGGAGAAAAACAGTCTAAATTCTGAAAAATGTGAAAAAAGTCAACATTATGAATAATTTGTAAAAGTCAAAATTCTGAGAAAAAATATCTAAATCTGAAAAAAGTCCAAAATTAAGAAACATTTGAAAAAAAGTCAAAATTCTGAAAAGAAATCATAATTTGAAAAAAGTCAACAATTTGAGAATAAAAGTCCAAATTCTGGAAATTTGA
This sequence comes from Trematomus bernacchii, assembly GCF_902827165.1. NCBI lineage: Eukaryota > Metazoa > Chordata > Actinopteri > Perciformes > Nototheniidae > Trematomus > Trematomus bernacchii. The sequence goes on along the minus strand of NW_022988045.1, from coordinate 21,881 downwards.
AAGAATTCTGAAACTAAATTCAAAATCGGAAAAAGTCATATTTCTGTAAAAAAAAAAAAGAATCTTAGGGAAAAAAAGATGAAAATATAACTTTCACTTTAACAGTAAAAATCTTTACTGTAACGCTTGTACATTTGATACTTTCTGTCATATTAACAAATCAATCCAATAGAGTGCCACAGTGACGCGTCCTAAAACCCGGAAGTAAGTTAGCATTTTACCACTTCCGGTTCCTTCGACAAAAAGCAATGCAATTTCTCCATAGGGTTTAGGATAATATCTGTAAATAAGGTCTGTGGTTGAGACACATTGAAGAGACAGATCACGTTTTGACCCCACTGGTGATTTCTGAAGAGTTGACGTGTCTGAAAAACGATGGTTGTTACCATGTGGCTGAATAGGACTACAGAAGTTGTGGAGGACGTTGTTCGTCATTACACCGAACACATAAACACTCTTCTTCATGTCTCTTCTTCATCAACATGTGTCCCCTCGGTGTAAAGAGACTCTGAAAGTTTCAGGAACAAAGATTCTCTCTCTTTTTGATCCATTTCTATAAAAACCTGTCTGAAAATGAGCTGATCAGATTTTGGCCACTTTATGTCATAACGATGTTTTTGTCTTGTGTAACCATTAGCCAATCAGCAACCAAGGTAACCCCCCCCCCCTTATCACCTGAATCTCCTCCTAGAGCACCATTGAGTTCTTTGTAACCAAATCTCTCTCAGAGGGGCGTGGGGAGGGGCTCCTTATTTTCATCTAAAGTAACAGACAGAGAATCAGCACTTTGGAAACAGGGCTGAAACAGAGGGGATTATGGGATGCTGCAATGATCTGTTTGGTGTTTCAGCCAATCAGAGACAGGCTCTGGATATATCTGAGAGCTGTGATATATTGATGGATGAACAGTATAATAGGGGACCTTTAAAAGGCACACAGAATGAGTTTTGAGAGGTTTTGAAAGTTACCCGACCCACTGGCACTGATGTGTTTATCCCGTTGTAAAACAGTTTGTACGTCGACTCTCCCATTGTTTATTCTTCGCTGTAGGAAGTGAATGGTTTTTGGATGGACTGGACCAAGTGTTAGTTTTAAAAGCAGGCAGAAAAAAGGTCTTTACTTTGGGGTCTGGAGCCCAAATCTATGAGTCTTCTGAGGGAGGGGAGACGTGGGAGAAAATCCAGACCCTCCAAGTTCAGAATATCCAATAAAAGATGTTTATACAAATGGAAAATCTACTTTTATTCCTTTATTGTTTTGGTGTCTTTCAAGAAATACAACAAAACATCCTTTTAATTGAGTGCTGGAATTTTTATACATTTCTTTACATTTTACTGCAGCTTTTGGCAGTATTTAAAAAATATGTTTTAATTTTGTAATAGAAATAAAGTACATACAAATTAAATAATATAATAAAAATGTGCAAAAAACAATAATAATATTTACAATAAAATAAAAATATAATAATAATAAATTAAATTAAAAAAGGAAACATTTGCAATAACAATAAAGTAAATACAAAATGTAATATTATATGAACATTATAAATTAGCATAAACTATAATAATAATATTTGCAATAAAAATAATGACATTTAAAAAAAGGGAAAATGTGAAATAAAAATAAAGTTAATAAATAAATTCAATATAAAATACATTGGAATTAAAGTTAAAAATCTGATATTAAAGATACATGAAATAATATATAAATAGATGGATTAAAATAATAATAACAAATAACTATTGTAAAATAAAACAGGAAAAAATTATAGAAATTCTTATTAATATATGTTTTAAAATAAATATATGACAACATGAAGTATAGCACATTAAACAGGAAAGATTCAACATCAAATAAGTGTTTTTAACCATTTAAAAAGCAGTCAAATCGATATGCATTTTTAGAGAAGCCAAAAAATGACTCAAAGGTTGCTCTTCAACCAAACCGGAAGTCAGGTGTTGTAGTTAACCCGTTGATTGACAGCAGCTACAGTGGATGTTCTCACAACTCTTGGAGGCAATTAATTAAGCCTTATAATTCACTTTACAAACACGATACATGTATTTTTAGATTCACTTTGACTTACACTTCCTGAATATATCGTATTTTTGACATTTCTTTGAGACTAAACAATAGTAAATCCGCCCAGAAGTCATAAGGAAAAAAAGAGGCTTCAAAACTTGCTTGACAATTATCACATTTTAACGTTTTATTTACTATAAAAGTAATTCTGCGATTTCTTTCTGCACGTGCATGGGTTCATTGTAAACAAGGAGAAGTAATGGATAATTCGGGATAGTTTAACTGGTGAGAATTAGCTCAATTATGAAAGAAATATAGGATTCAAAGTAACACAACGTTTGTTATTATCAACCAATCACAGAGCAGAATCTGCTCATTTTTGGACATTTACACATTTTAAGTATTTTTTCTGTAACTCTTTCAATATCAGAAAAAAGTATAAAACCCTAACATTTCCTGATGGATTACATTTTGATGAGTGTAGAGCCACCTTTGTCCAGAAGAGGGCAGTATATACACTTTCTAAAAAGGTGGATTCATGATTTCCTAAAAGTAGAAGTACTCAGATCGTGTACTTGATTAAAAGAAGAATAACTCGGACCTTGTACTCAGGGCCGGCCCTGGGCATAGGCAGTATAGGCGAATGCTAAGGGCGCATCCATCCACATGGCTCAACAGCTGATCGTTGCGCAATCCATACTCTCTGTTCGCGGAGTCTCCTTCTTCCATTCACAAATATCCAAGCCGGGATTCCAGTCAGCGATGCGTCTTTCACATCAGTTATTCCAGCGGTCCGGAGTCTTTGGCTATGTCGTGGCCCATTCTTGTAGGATATTTAAAACTGTGCCACATTAACAGGGATCCGCTTCTTGACTCACACGTTAAAAACAGTCCAAATAAAACTCTGTAGGCGCTGATTTCTTTGCCTTCCTCTGGCGGATTTATTGACTTCTTCCATAAATTCAAACAAACAAATGATCAGTGTAACGTGAAGACTGTACCGATTCCCCGTTCCGTGCTGGAGACCATTTCCTGTGGCTCAGTCCCACCCCTTCCTTATATAACAGCTGATTGATCACAATAATAAATAAAGTTATTATTACATAGAGTATTGCTCAGATTAATTATTATTACATAGAGTATTGTTCAGATTAATTATTATTACATACAGTATTGCTCAGATTAATTATTATCACATAGAGTATTGATCAGATTAGTTATTATTACATAGAGTATTGCTCAGATTAATTATTATTACATAGAGTATTGCTCAGATTAATTATTATTTAAACTTTACTCGTCGTATTTTATATTTGATTATTCCGACAGTTTTCCTAAAATGTTGGAATTGTCTCAAATGTCTTTATCTCCATGATATTGTTCTCCTCCTCTCTCAGCAGAAATCTCTTACAGAAACCAAAGCGTCCACATTCCTTCCTCTCTATATTCTGAAGCTTTCTACACACACACCGTTCACACACTCATTTATGAACAATTTATTGCAAAAAATGTGCAGAAAAAAACATCTTTGAATTCAAACATAGCACGTACACAAATTATAAAGAAATCCAATTATAAATAAATCAACAGAAACTAAAGTGTGACTCCCAACCTGAACATGACTTCTGGTATATTAACTTTAATAAATAACAATGTAATAAATATGAAACATACAGGTCAATATCACCTTGCTATTGGTAGCTGAACTGTCAACACCCCAAAACATATTCTTAGATAGAAATACCTCATTTTGAGTTATTTAGACTTAATTAACACTTATAGTTTCATGTCTTGTTACATAAGAATAGATCATATCTGTTAAGTGTTATTATGGGAGAATTACTATTCGTGTGGTACTGCTGCCTTATTAGGCCCATATTGAGCATATTAAGACTCATGTACAACAACGTCCTTACTTACAATCAATAAGCACTAATTAGAGGGTTATTGAGGAAAAACTCTCAACTAATGGGTTATTACTTGTAGAATATGGTCATGTAGAATAAGGCATTAATAAGTGTTTTATAATGACTAACCCTTGGATGCATAAGTGGGTATTTTTTGACCCGGTGAGGTGGTTTTCTTGAAGTATCTTTGTAATAAAAAATTGTTATCATTTCATATTCCAGCTATTCCTCAAAAAACATGTTTTGGATATCATGCCATTCAAATTTAAAATTTAAAATTTGAAGAATTTGTAGTTTTTGTATTGCTACCCCAAGCTTCCATAAGTGGGTCAAAAATGACCCGCATGCATTTTCTATGGGATCCTATGGGAACCTTTGATTCTTATCACCTGTTGCTGTCAGGAATACATTCACTGTGGACCACACAGACTACATCATAGGTGACACCTCTCAGGAAGATTATTTTACACAGCCAGATCTGATACCTGTCAGTATAATAATAATAATAAATTATATTTTTATAGGGCTTTTCAAGGACTCAAAATCACTTTACAATATAAGGGAAGGTTAGGGTGGGGGGTATAGGACTATCAAACTTGATCAACCGGCATGGATTGATGGGGGGTGGGCTATGAGTTTTGAAAAGGGACTGGAATACTGTGAGGGTCTCAGAATAGCGGAGATCTTTGCATCAATATGTAAAAAAAATGTCTAAAATTATAAATAGTGAAAAATTAAATATAACATATTTCTAGTGTAAACCAAAATATAATACTAAAGTGATCTTTCATAACCAAAATGACAAAAATGGCATAAAAATACATATTATTCTAATACAGGTCCTTTTTGACCCACTTATGGAAGAGTGTAGGGTCCAGTCACTCGTGCATCTAAGGGTTAATAAAGAGCCAATATACTGCTAATAAGCATGTTAATTAACAACTAGTTGATGTCTGCAGGTTATTTGTTCTACTGTTGAGTAGTTTTGCAGTGAAGTGTAGCATTGAGTGAATGCACTGAGTCCCTGTGTTTACCTGCGCTCCCTGCAGCCACCAGCAGGAGGAGCAGCAGCTAAGGACTCATGGTGCCGGGTCAGAGACAGGACCGGGGGACCATCTGCTTCAAAACAAGTCATTCAGAATCAGATCAAGATGCATCTCATCGTACATGTTTGTCAGGGTTGAGTGCAGCAGGCAGGACCCAAATGCAGATTTCCAAGATAATTCCTTTAATCCAAGGTAACAAAGTAGACAACAGAACACTACCCTGTGACACAGTCAAAGACAAACAAGGAACCAACAATGACAGACAGAAAAACCAGAACTAAAATACACACAAGACCAATCACACAAACAAGACACAGGTGAGGAGGGAGGAGAAAACACAGGGTCACCAGGTGAACACAATCGGGCAATCAGGCAGGAGGGAACACAGAGACAGGAAGCAACAGGCAAGACGGGTGTGAACACTTTTCAAAACAAAACAGGAAACCAAAGACAGAAAAAGACAAGACAAAACACAACACAGACAGATCGTGACAGTACCCCCCCCTCAAGGGACGGATCCCAGACGTCCCAAAAAAGTCCAGCAGGGTGGGTGGAGGGGGTCTGGAGGACGGGTTTGGGCTGACAGCCCAGGGGCACAGCGGAGGACCCGGAAGGGGTCTCGGGCGGACGGCCCGGGGGTAAGGCAGAGTTAAAAAAAAGGGCGAAGACCACAGCGGGCGAACTCTGGGGGCCGGGCATGAGAGCAAGGACCGCGGCACTCAGGGGGCCGGGCTCGAGGGCGAAGGCCACGGCTGGGGAAATCAGGGGGCCGGGCTCGAGGGCGAACAAGAAGGCGCCGACGGGACAGCTCCGGAGGCCGGGCAGGAAGGCGCCGACGGGACAGCTCCAGAGGCCGGGCAGGAAAGCGCCGACGGGACAGCTCCGGAGGACGGGCAGGAAGGCGCTGACGGGACAACACCGGAGGACGGGCAGGACCCAGTATCTGCGGGACAGGAACCGGAGCCGACCGGACAGGCGCAGACGGGACCCCGAACATGGCATGGGCTGGTGTCAATGGGACCCCGGATGTAGCAAGGGCTGGTGTCGACTGGACCCCCAACGGAACAGGACACAGAGTTGGCAGGACCCCCGGCGGGACAGGTGTCGGCGGGACCCCCAACAGAACAGGACACAGAGCTGGCAGGACCCCCGGCGGGACAGGTGTCGGCGGGACCCCCAACAGAACAGGACATGGGGCTGGCAGGACCCACAGCGGAACAGGTGTTGGCAGGACCCCCAACGATACTGGACGTGGAGTTGGCAGGACCCTCAGCGGAACCCCCAACGGCACAGGACATAGGGTTGGCAGGACCCCCGGCAGAAGAGTAGTCGGCGGGACCCCCAATGGGACAGAACATGGAGTTGGCAAGACCCCCGGCAGGAGAGTAGTCGGCGGGACATCCAACGGGACAGGACACAGGGTTGGCAGGACCCCCGGCAGAAGAGTAGTCGGCGGGACCCCCAACGGGACAGGACATAGGATTGGCAAGACCCCCGGCAGAAGAGTAGTCGGCGGGACCTCCAACGGCACAGGACATAGGGTTGGCAGGACCCCTGGCAGAAGAGTAGTCGGCGGGACCCCCAACGGGACAGGACATAGGATTGGCAAGACCCCCGGCAGAAGAGTAGTCGGCGGGACCGCCAACGGCACAGGACATAGGGTTGGCAGGACCCCCCGTCAGAAGAGTAGTCGGGCGGGACCTCCAACGGTACAGGACATGGGGTAGGCGTCGGCCGTAGAGCCAACAGGACACGGGGGGCTGGCGTCGGCCGGAAGCCAACAGGAGACGAGGTGCTGGAGTCGGCCGGACCACCGACAGGACACGAGGGGCTGGAGTGGGCCGAACTACTGACAAAACACGGGGGGCTGGCGTCGGCCGAGGAGCCAGTACTGGAGCCGGAACTGGAGTCGGGACCATGGCTGCTAGGACCGGAACAGAGACCTGGACCATGGCTGTATGGGTCGGTTCTGGAGCCGGAACCATGGCTGTTGGGACCAGAACTGGGGCCGGAACCATGGCTGCTGGGACCAGAACTGGAGCCGGAACCATGGCTGTGTGGGCCTGTACTGGAGCCCAAAGCATGGCTTCTGGGGCTCGGGCTGCTAGCCTGGACTTGCGACTCCTTCTCCTAGGAGCCTTTTGGAGGCTCCGTGGACCTCCAAAAGCCAGACGAGTGCCCGAGAACGGCTCCTGGACAGGAGCAGGAAATGGGGAAGAAGCAGGGGTTGACTTCAGACGGAACACACCGAGATGTATGGTGTCAGGTTGGGAATTGGGAGGCAGGGGGCTAGCATGCCTGGGGCTAGCAGGCCGGGAATCACATGTCGAAAGGAAATCCAAAATCCAGTCAGGTAAGAACTTAACTAAACATGGATCCACTGTTGCCACCTGGTGAGCCTCTGCCAGAGCAGCCTCTTTCTGCTGAACACTGGACGCTCCCCTCCACCTACCATAGCAGCTAGCCAAAGAAAAGGTAACATTTAGTAAATCCACCTCAAATGGATCTGCTGGGCCCATTTCTGGTTGGTTCCTTCTGTCAGGGTTGAGTGCAGCAGGCAGGACCCAAATGCAGATTTCCAAGATAATTCCTTTAATCCAAGGTAACAAAGTAGACAACAGAACTGGGGTTACGTATTGTAACCCAGCTTCTATGAGTATAGGCGCAGCCCTCTAAGGCTATCGCTATTGGGTAATCCCACTGCACGTGTGCAGCACTGACAGACTTAATCCACGCCCACCTATGACGTGGGCCCCACCTACGGCCTCACTTCCGTATAAATAGGAAGTAGGCCCGACCATCTGCTCCCACGCAAACAGCTTTTCTTCAGCTATTCACGGAGCCAGTGGGGCCCGAACCTTAGAGGGCTGCGCCTATACTCATAGAAGCTGGGTTACAATACGTAACCCCAGTTCTATTTCGTATAAGGCTTCGCCCTCTAAGGCTATCGCTATTGGGTTAAGGGCGAAGCAGGATGTAGTCCACGCCCCACTGGTCCGTCCGTTACCAGGAGCACAAAAAACACACCTATTCAATTTAATAACCTATGTCCATTGCGCCATGCGTAATGGAGCATCACAGTCCCTGGAAATGTAGCATTTAAAATGAATATTCTCCATGAGGGAATGAAGGTGAATACCTGTCGTTCTAAAAAGTAGAGACCAAAGTCCCACTTGTTACAACGAAAAAAGAGAGGAAACAGGGCAGCTCTCTGAGTGCCGACAGGCAGGAGAGAGGGCACACAGTTGTGTCCCCGACATTACTCACTCTGACAGGACATTCAGTACTGAGTGTGTCAGAGAGACATCCCTCAAATAAAAACAAATAAAAGAACAGGGGGAAGACCAATGCAAATGTCTTCCACTGTCGGTCCTCCGTGCAACGCCGTAGAGGTTGATACAATTCCTCTGGTGCCGTGCGCTTGATGTTCTCCGGAGGATCCGCCCCCGAGGAGACATACGCCTGTGACACAGCCTCACACAGCCAGTGTGACAGGCGTTGTGCAGACAGAGGCTGCCCCATTGAGCGCTCTCTGTAATGCACAAACAGACGCTGGAAACTGCGCAACACAGCCGCGCATGCCGTATAGCATGACAGCGCGCGCACGGGACGGAGGAGATGAGATGTGGCTTCCTCCTCTGATGTGAAGAGGAGGAAAAAAACCCTCCAAAGTTATCACTCTTGATCTAAAAAAGAGACCTGTGATAATTTTTTTGGCATAAAAACCAGGCTAGGGCGCAAAACAGCTAAGCTGCCATCTCCTTGGATCTGGAGACATGACGGAGCCACAGAGAGAGCAGACAAATCACTCACCCCTTTTAGCTGATGTCAAAGCCAAGAGCAAAGCTACTTTGGCTGACAAGAACTTTTACGGGGACCTGATCTAAAGGTTCAAATGGAGCTTTTCTCAGTGCACGTAACACTAAAGCCAAATCCCATTGAGGCGCCAAAGCGCGTGACACAGGTCTGAGTCTCTGTACTCCCCGTAGAAAACGTTTTGTCAGAGGGTGACTAAACACCATGCTGACACCAAACCTACGTGGCAAGATGAAATGGCAGCAGCATATGTTTTAACCGTGCTATAAGCCAGTTCCTGTCCAGCAACAGCTGGAGGAACGACAGCACGTGAGGCAGGGTGACCGTAACGGGGTCCAGGCTTTTCCCTACATGACAAACGGAACGCTGTCCATTTGGCTGTGTAGGATGCTCTGGTGTGTGAAGCAGCTGCGCTGATCGTACACCTCCCTGGTGATTTATGTAGTCCACGCTGCTTTGTTGTCTGTTCGAATCAACACATGTTGATTGTACCGTAACGGGGCGAAAAAATGCTGGATTACTCTCCATACGGAGAGTAATTCCAGCACGTTTATATGGAGAGACATATGAACCAGCCACTGTCCCCCCCCCCCCCCCTGCCTGCGACATGCACATTCCTCAGCCTGCGAGAGATGCGTCTGTGAACACTGCGGTGTGTGACGTCACTCTGCTCAGGGGCACCCCCACTGACAAGACGTGGAGATTTTTCCAATAGGTTAAAACCAAACCCACGGAAGGAGGAATGTACACCATGCGTCTCCTCTGACGCACAGGGTCGATGCGCAGGCGAATAAACCACCTCTGGAGTCTCCTCAAGTGAAGGAGACCCAGGGCGATCACCACGTGACCAGCTGACATCATGTCTAAAAGCTGCATCACGGAGAGGGCTGTCACCGCCCCGCGGGGTGTGACGCGCCGGAGGAGAGCTGTCACTTTCTCCCTTCTCCGCTGTGAGAGTCGCGCTCTCATGCGGGCTGAGTTCAATTCCACTCCCAGTTAAATGATAACCTGGGAGGGAAGAGGACAGCTCTTCTTCCATTTGATAATGAAAACCCAGGCTTGACAGATGCTCCAGCACCTGTTTGATCGTCAGCATGGGAAAAGGCCATTCCCTTGTTGAACACTGACAGATCGAGGATGGGTCTCATTCCCCCCGCCCCGTCTCCTTCGGGACCAGAAAATAGCGGGAGTAAAAACCCCTGATTTTCTTCCCCTTGAGGAACCCTGGAAAAAGGCTTCCTTTAACAGAGTTCCTGCCGCTCTGCACGGAGCGCGAGACACTGTTCCTGGGATGACAGGGTTCCCTGTTATCCCGTAGAACTGCGGGGGGGGGAGAGGCGAACTGCAGAGACTACCCTCTGCCCATCCGCCTCTTATCCATCTGTCCATCAGACACACACGCCGCCACCCTGAGTAATACTCTGATAGCGCCGGGTGTACATTCTCTGGATGTGCTGTGGTTGGTGGCAAACCACGCCAGAGCCCTCCACACACTGCATTTCACACAGGCTCTCATTATGTCGCCGTTTTAGGAGAAGTCTCGTAAACCGCGCGTTCACGCTCAACACCACTAAGGGATGAGCGGAGGTGTGTGCGGCGTAATAATGGCCCCTTTGATCCATTAATGGAGGGGGCGTAGTCATCCGACTTGTGCCCTCCACTCGGACCCAGGACTCAAGGCTTCGTCCACGGAGTAAACCTCCTGGACTGCCCAATCATCCTCGACCGCAGCAGCAGCAGCGAGAGCGTCCACTCTCTGCTGTTTGAGGGCCAGAGGGAGATGGGTACCTAGTGAGCATGACACCTGGGGGGCGTGAGCTCATTACGACCGTGGGTAGGAGGTACGTCTGAGACAGAGGAAAAATCCGTGCTGCCTAATAACCGTACGGTTTAAGGTAGACGAATTGAATAGTAAGCCCTGCTGTTTTATTAACTGAAAAGTTAAAAAACCCAGCCGGCTTAAGCAGCGAGCCATGCTGCCAAGTAACCAATAGGATATTGGCAGCCGGCTTAACCGGGGAGCCTTGCTGCATATTACAGTACTTCCCTCCGTCCATCGAACACACGCGCCGTCCACTCAGCGCGCGAACCTGCTCTGGATGTGCTGTGGTTGTCATGGTGACGAGCCACGCCAGAGTCCTCCAGACGCTGCATTTCACACAGACTCTCATTTATGTCACGTTTAGGAGAAAGCTCGTAAACCGGACCTTGAGGTGCGTTCACGCTCAACACCCCTAAGGGATGAGCGGAGGTGTGTGCAGTGCTGTCCACACTGTAATAATGGCACTCGTGGGCTTATTACAACCGTTGTGGTAGGAGGTAGGTCTGGGACAGAGGAGAAAAAACCGAGCTGCCTAAAAACCAATAGGTTTTAAAGACAGCAGATTTATGCAGCGAGCCATGCTGCCTATAACCGAAAGGTTAGGGGCAGCCGGCTTACCCGGTGGGCCTTGCTGCATAATATTAACCATCTGTCCACCGAACACACGCGCCGCCCTCTGAGTAATACTCTGAGAGCGCGCGACATGCTCTGGAAAGTGCTGTGGTTGTCATGGTGACGAGCCACGTCAGAGCCGGAGGGGGCCTCCACACGCTGCATCTCACACCGGCTCTCACCCTGTCTCTGTTTAGGAGTGTTAAGGCTCGTAAACTGGACATTGAGGCGCGTTCCCGCTCAACCCTGCTGAGGAATGAGCGGAGGTGTGTGCAGAGCTATTCACACAGTGCGTAATAACAGCCCTGGGCTCATTACGACCGTGTGTAGTAGGCACATCTGGGACAGAGGAAAAAACCGTGCTGCCTGCTAACCGACAGGTTAGGAGCATCAGGTTTAAACGTCAAGCCCTGCTATTTAATAACCACCTGGTTAAATACAGCATGGCTTCTGCCGCGAGCCCTGCTGCCTGCTAACTGACAGGTTACAGCCGGCTCAAACGGCGAGCCCCGCTGTCTGTTAACCGACCGGTTAACCCCAGCTGGCTTATGCACCTCCACACGTTGTATTGCACAGCGGCTCTCATCATGTCTCCATTTAAGAGAAGGCTCGTAAACCGGACATTGAGGCGCGTTCACGCTCAAACCCGCTTGAGGAATGAGCGGAGGTGTGTGGAGGCATATCTGTGACATAGGAAACAAGCCCGTGCTGTCTAATCAACCGACAGGTTTTAAAGACAGCCGGTTTGTGCCGCTTATACAGCTTTTTTATGTCATCCGGAGGAGAGCTCTCCTAAACCGGGGGAACGGGGAGATCTCATTAGGCGGCTGCCTTTCCGATGATCTCCGGGAGTTCCTGGAGAATACCGCCTATACGGCAGCTCCGAGATGGCGGATAGAGGGACCCGGTGACCCGGTGTCAGCCCGGCAGCCGAACCCATAGGCTCGGCTGTCGGGCTGACAGTCTCCCCCGTCCGGAGGAGAGGGAGGATGGGGCCGGGGGAACCACATGGTGATCCGTGACTGATGCCCGCCACTCGGATCCAATAAATCAAGGGCTTGATCCACAGAGTAAGACTACTGGACTAGCCAATCATCCTCAGCCGCAGCCGCGAGAGCGTCCGCTCTCTGCTGTCTGTGGGCCAGAGGGAGACGGACACAATGAGTGCACGACACCTGGGGAGTGAGAGCCGCGTTTGCGTGCTCCCATCCCCGGCAGTACTTACCTGTATCGTCTGTGTAAAGCCGCTTCCTTCCCTGAAGCGCGCCAGCCACAGCCGGTCGTAACTCATATGTCGGGCTAACCCCGAGCCCCCGCCCTGTCTCCCCCGTCCGGAGGAGAGGGAGGATGGGGCCGGGGGAACCCCATGGTGATCCGTGAATGGAGGGGAAGGAGTCGCCTGACTGCTGCCCGCCACTCGGATCCCATAAATCAAAGTCTTGGTCCACGGAGTAAGACTCCTGGACTAGCTAATCATCCTCGGCCGCAGCAGCGAGAGCGTCCTCTCTCCGCTGTCTGTGGGCCAGAGGGCCAGTGCTTCTGCAACGGAGTGCTGAAGAAAAATGGGAGCAGATGGTCAGGCCTACTTCCTATTTATACGGAAGTGAGGCCGTAGGTGGGGCCCACGTCATAGGTGGGCGTGGATTAAGTCTGTCAGTGCTGCACACGTGCAGTGGGATTACCCAATAGCGATAGCCTTAGAGGGCGAAGCCTTATACGAAATAGAACACTACCCTGTGACACAGTCAAAGACAAACAAGGAACCAACAATGACAGACAGAAAAAACAGAACTAAAACACACACAAGACCAATCACACAAACAAGACACAGGTGAGGAGGGAGGAGAAAACACAGGGTCACCAGGTGAACACAATCGGGCAATCAGGCAGGAGGGAACACAGAGACAGGAAGCAACAGGCAAGACGGGGGTGAACACTTTTCAAAACAAAACAGGAAACCAAAGACAGAAAAAGACAAGACAAAACACAACACAGACAGATCGTGACAATGTTATCACGTCTCTCTCTGAAAGCCTGAGTTAAAGTGTGCACTGCTAACATGTACAATCTTGCCAAGTATATTTGTCTAATTTCTAGTCAGAATATGTCGTTACACTTGATATCAGACTTAATAACTGAAGTCTTGTTTTTAGACAAGGCATCTGAAGCATCTTTTTAAGTCAAAGTCTCTTAGAAACATCTTATTTTAGAGGAACATCTCCAGCTAACATCAGGAAACAGAAAGCGTCTGAGCATTTCTGGCTTTCTTTGTTACAAATTCCCTGATTCTGGTCAAATATAGTTCAAAATAAGTTTCCCCAGCTAAACACAAGATGTCATTTATCTAATTATCCCATCTTTACTTCAAGAAATCTCACCAAGCCATTTTGTACTTGTTCTATTGGCAGGTTTGTTCACTTATTAAAAGAGAAAACACCTTGTTTTTATTATATATTGACTTGTTTTTGGAGCTGCATCTTTTACAGTGTGTCTGCACTTTCTGACATTATTCTGTTCATATTCTGGTATTATTTGTATTGTCGTTTCTGAATGTTCTTTTTGTGTGCTATTGGAAATAAACAATACTAATGAAAACTAATCCAAGCAGCACATAGTAAACTAAAATAGAAATCAGCCAGCCAACCATGTGTGGACCTTTTGTAGGTTGAACTATCGATGTGATGGATGTAGTAGAGAGAATAATGAATGCCCTTTCTTGCAATGTAAACAAAAATGGAAAATAATTTGTATATTCAAACCAAATGTAAATGCTTCTTCCCGTGCTACGCCCTTTTACAATTTGAAAATGTTACTTTTTTCCTCAATGGAGCTAACATTCAGACAAACCAACCTGTAAACATAACCTCCTTTGTGGAGGTAACATTACTTTGAGTTATTATATATTTCCTTTAATATCTTTATCCCTCGCAGACCAAAAACCAGCAGCTCCACACAGTTCCAACAATTGGAAACACCAGGCAACCACATCGGTCTGAGTAATATTAAACGTTTGCACAAAGACTTGTTAAGCATTTAATTTGTGTTGAATGCAAATAGAGTTGGACTGAGGGACTCCATTATAGCACAGACAGGAAACCCTTCCCTCTCTGTGTGATTATTTCATCTTCTCTCCTTTTGTTCTCCTCTTTAAAACACTCCTCTTCACACACACACACACACACACACACACACACACACACACACACACACACACCCCTCAATAATATCTCCCCTGCACCTTTGCTTAAACACGCACACACACACAGTACATGGTATGTTGTGTTTCTCTGTTTTGCCCTAAAGAGGTCATTTTGGACGGCCTCGTCTCAGCCGTCTCTTTCAAGACTGCAATACAACTCATGAAAGCATTCAATGTAGTAACTCATGGAATATAAGAGGTTTTCTCATTGGTTTTAAACATGTAAATAGATTTTGAGTAACAGAGTGGCAGCAGGGACTGATTCCCCCCCATCACTTCCTGGTGACAGCTGAGATCTGACAGAGAGATAGCAACATGCTAACTGCGCTCTCTGATGTCTCAATCAGTCCCTCAGTAAACACACACTGTTCACAGGACTCTGACACGTACATACAATCATCATATAGGCTTCAACATGTCATGCTATATACAGGTTAAGAATAGCAGTTAAATATGCTGCATCATTCTATATTTACACGCTTTGCACATATGTATCCACAGTGGGGGGGGTGCTGTACCTTCTAGAGCCCCCTGAGAGTGTTCCTGGTTATCTGAGTTCACTTTAACCCTTGGATGGCGTTCATATCGTTGTTATTCAGCCGGTGTTCGGGGGTCTGGAGTCCCGCTGAGCTACTGGGTTTGTAAATGAACACAACCAAACAATTGGATGTGAACATACTCAACAGATGTTCCCTTTATCCCAACTACAAGCCGTACAAACAGCTGATAAGGTTCATGTTTGCCCTTTACCTTTGTTGGAGCACAATTATAAATAAAGACCATATTTGTTTTTATTTTAAAATGCAATTGAACACATTTTTTTTCTTTTAATTAAATCACGATATGACAAATGTACAAATAAAGGGTTTTTCTTAAGTCTTTTTTTAGAGCATTAACAACATTGATGTGAGTCTACACAACTCTTCAGCCCCGTTAACACCAGTGGAGAACCGTGTCTATCACAACTGGACCTTCTGTAGACACACACACACACACCCTGCCACCGCCCCCCACGCTGTTATAATGTCCGTCTTTTCAGTGTTCCAGGGTATTCTCTGAATACCTTGAAGGCCCTGACGGTTCACCTCTGGTTAACACACAGCCTTTCAGAGTGTGTGGGGTGTGTGGGGGGGGGGTGGGGTGTGTGTGGGGAGGTAGGGTGTGTGTGTGGGGTGTGTGGTGTGTGTGGGGGGGTGGGGTGTGTGTGTGGGATGTGTGTTTGTGTGTGTGTGTGTGTGGTGGGGGGGGGGGGGGGGGGGGGGTGTACAGTGTGTGGTAATTGAAAACGTTCTCCACAGAAAATGAGCCGGGCCAATGAGTGTGAGTTTCTAAAGTTCATAAAGATATCTTTTTATTTTATTAGTTTTATTCTTTTCTCCTGATAGCTTTGTGAAGCACCTTGAGATGACGTTGTTTTTAAAGTGTGCTATATAAATGAAATGTATTATTATTATAATTATTATAAAGTACCTGAAGGCATCCTCAGACCTGAACGCCTCACAAGTTGTTGCTCATACTGACAGCTTGAATCTGATAGGGCGCCCTGGTCGTCATGGAGACAGGAAACGGTTTCTGTAATCTGTAACCCATCAGCGTCTTCATGATCACTTCCTCAGAAATGCAGTTCAGGGAAGTGAGCTACACTTGAATCTATATTTGAATATATGTGTTTCTTGATGCTCTTAAAGCACTTTGAATGGCCTCGTGTTGAAAGATGCTTTATCAATAAACTTTCTTTGCCTTTCCTTTAATGGAGCGATTGAACAAAGGCAGTGACAGAGAATCAAGACGTCCTCAGAGAGAGTCTGTCTCCTTCTATAGATCTCACCCTGATGAACACAGAGAGCGACAGGACGGCAGCACGACCCTCTGTTCACACTGAGATCATGGCCTACAGGAACACCTGATCACGTGACTCACTGTAGAGGCCTTCACACAGCGGGGGGGTTTGTCTGAAACAAGGGGGACTCCTGAGAGTTCACTCCTCGAATCAAGCCAACCAATCATGTTGAGTCTTTATTCATGAGGATTACAGAACCTCTCCATAGTCAGAACCAAGCTGGTTCCACCTGAACCTGTTCCTCCCCGGACTCTGGTCCTCTGCTCTGTGACTCTGATCTCTGAGTCCTTCTTCTACTTTTCTACACACTTTGTTTTTTGCACCTGCCTTTGTTCAGTCGGGCTTTTAGTTCTTTAGTTTCTTCAAAATGTTAAGCAGCAAACCCCAATGTTAGTTGTTCTGTATCTGTGTGAAAGAGCTTGTTATTTTAAATTGGTCTCCTACGGAACTGTTTCAAACACGTCATGTGGTCTTAATGTGATCTTATCAAAGTTAAAGAGAATTATAAAAAAAGCATGTACATCACAAACACACACACCCACACACACACACACACACACACACACACACACCACACACACACACACACACACACCACCTATGATAAGGACATGCAGCGTATTGCACAACACCTCTCATCACATCATGGAGCTATTGCACAACCCCCCCCCCCTGCAACTCCTGATCGAAGCAGAGACACACGTTCACCAAGCCGAAAAAACGATATCCGGTCACAGAGATCTGCTATTTTAAAGTAAAGTCAATACATATATACGAGGAGGCGTGTGGCGCAGTGGGTTAATGCACTGATCTTCAAATCAGAGGATAGCAAGTTCGAGTCCCACTGCAGTCAGCATGTCGTTGTGTCCCTGAGACACTTCACCCCAAATTGCTCCTGTGGGGATTGCCCACAGTATTGAGTACTTGCTTTGGATAAAAGCGTCTAACAAGTGACATGTAATGTAATGTAACATATCGACCCTAAATATAGTCTATATTAAGAACGAGGAAAGTTTTAACTTAGGCCTATACATCGTTTTTTGTAAACATATGATAACTGTGCGAGGGTGATGACGTCAGAGCATCGTCATGTGCAAGAGACAGCCCCGGCCCAATTTAACCCCTGCTCAGAAGACACACTCTCTGAAGACACACTCTCTGAAGACACACTCTCTAAAGACACACTCTCTGTCTCTGAAGACACACTCTCTGAAGACACACTCTCTAAAGACACACTCTCTGAAGACACACTCTCTGTCTCTGAAGACACACTCTCTGTCTCTGAAGACACACTCTCTAAAGACACACTCTCTGAAGACTCACTCTCTGAAGACACACTCTCTGTCTCTGAAGACACACTCTCTGAAGACACACTCTCTAAAGACACACTCTCTGAAGACACACTCTCTGAAGACATACTCTCTAAAGACACACTCTCTAAAGACACACTCTGAAGACACACTCTCTGTCTCTGAAGACACACTCTCTGTCTCTGAAGACACACTCTCTGAAGACACACTCTCTGAAGACACACTCTCTAAAGACACACTCTCTAAAGACACACTCTGAAGACACACTCTCTGAAGACATACTCTCTAAAGACACACTCTCTAAAGACACACTCTGAAGACACACTCTCTGTCTCTGAAGACACACTCTCTGGTCTCTGAAGACACACTCTCTGAAGACAACACTCTCTGAAGACACACTCTCTAAAGACAACACTCTCTAAGACACACTCTGAAGACCACTCTCTGAAGACACACTCTCTGTCTCTGAAGACACACTCTCTGTCTCTGAAGACCACTCTCTGAAGACACACTCTCTGAAGACACACTCTCTGAAGACACACTCTCTAAAGACACACTCTGAAGACACACTCTCTGAAGACACACTCTCTGAAGACACACTCTCTAAAGACACACTCTCTAAAGACACACTCTCTGTCTCTGAAGACACACTCTCTGAAGACACACTCTCTGAAGACACACTCTCTAAAGACACACTCTCTGTCTCTGAAGACACACTCTCTGAAGACCACTCTCTGTCTCTGAAGGACACACTCTCTGAAGACACACTCTCTGAAGACACACTCTCTAAAGACACACCTCTCTGAGACAACACTCTCTGAAGACACACTCTCTGAAGACACACTCTCTGAAGACACACTCTCAGAAGACACACTCTCTGAAGACACACTCTCTGAAGACACACTCTCTGTCTCTGAAGACACTCTCTATATCAGTGTGTGGTTCTAGTCACTTTGCTCAGCGCCGCCCCCTTCTCTGACTGAAGGCTCAGAGGGGGTGGCAGGAGATTCTGAGGGGTGGCATCCCTGGCAGAAGTATATGCTGATTTAATCTCAGTCATATCAATCAATGTTAACTTGGAAAGCCACATGTTAATATTTTTAATTCAATAAAAACGTTCTCAACCTCAACGAGAGCAAGACTGAGGTCATCTTTTTTGGACCCCAACCTCCAGCCTCTCCGGTTGAATATTCTGGGCTCTCTCAAAAAAAAACATCCTCCCCTCGTCATGAACCTTGGAGTGACCTTCACTAGCACTTTTAAATTCGACAAGCAGGTCAGCACCGTAGTCAAATCCTGCTTTTTTAAAATAAGACTATTGGCCAAAACCAAGTCGTATTTATCTTTTAAAGACTTAGAAAGGGTTATTAACGCCTTTGTAACCTCGAGACTGGACTATTGCAACGCTCTGTACGTGGGTATGGACCAGGCCTCAATTAAACGCCTGCAGCTAGTCCAAAACGCAGCTGCACGTTTGCTGACTGGCCACAAAAAGCGTGACCACATCACCCCTATTCTGGCCTCACTACACTGGCTTCCAGTTCGGTTCAGAATTGATTTTAAAATCCTTTATTTGTTTTTAAAAGCACTAAATGGGCTGGCTCCGGCCTATATAGCTGAACTCCTCCAGCGCTACACCCCAGCCAGAGCTTTAAGGTCTGCTGACCAGCTGCTGCTGGTAGTGCCCAAGACCAGGCTCAAAACCCGAGGGCACCGAGCCTTCGCAGCAGCTGGCCCGAGGCTCTGGAACACTCTGCCCCTCCATGTGAGGTCGGCCCAGACCCTAGGGGTTTTTAAATCTACACTAAAAACACACTTCTTCTCTCTGGCCTTCTAGTTAGAGCGGAGCACAACTCCTGACTTTTCCTTGTGTTTTTTTTTTATTTTTTATATCTGTTGTAATTATTGTCTTTTATTGTGATTGTAGTAATGTGTTTTTATTACATGTACAGCACTTTGGCTCGACCAAAAATCGCTTTTAAATGTGCTATATAAATAAAACCTGATTTGATTTGATTTGAACATTAGGTGACATTATTGTGGCACATCAGTAAAGCCTTACATATAAATATATAAGGTGGCAGACAGAATTTAATGCATTTTAACTGAACAATAACTGAATGAGTTAGTTTCACTCTTAGACCAGCAGGGGAACCAAATCTATGAAGACTGCTGCAATAAGTACATGAATGAACTGTCTCATCGATGTTTGTCTGAATGAATATGATACTATTAACAATCATATTATTCCTATCAGCTGTCAATCACTGTTATGATTCACATATTCATTTATTATTGAATAAACTATAGTTTATTCAATAATAAACTATAGTTTATTATTGAATAAAAATCACTGTCCACATTAAAGAGCAGCTGAAGACTTCCCTTTTTATAAAGCTGAGAGTCAGGCCTGACATCAACACCCTAATGCAGGGGGGTCAAACTCCATTTCATCTCGGGCCACATCAGCATTAAGTTTGCACTCAAAGGGCCGGTTGTAACTTTAAGACTATATAAATAAATAAATATATAATATATGTAAAATAATGTATTATACGTTATTGACTCTCTCAGAAGTCTAGGGCAAATAATTCTCTTCAGTGTGAATATCACAAAATGAGTAAGAAACCATTCCAATGTGTACTATAGGACAGTAACACAAACAGTTTCAAAGGGGAGTGATTAGTAAAATGTGCATAAATAAAAAGAAAGAATACTAACTAGGTAAGAAGCAATGTTCAAATCATTAACCCGGGCTTAACAGGTTCATGAGGATTACAGAACCTCTCCATAGTCAGAACCAAGCTGGTTCCACCTGAACCTGTTCCTCCCCGGACTCTGGTCCTCTGCTCTGTGACTCTGATCTCTGAGTCCTTCTTCTACTTTTCTACACACTTTGTTTTTTGCACCTGCCTTTGTTCAGTCGGGCTTTTAGTTCTTTAGTTGCTTCAAAATGTGAAGCAGCAAACCCCAATGTTAGTTGTTCTGTATCTGTGTGAAAGAGCTTGTTATTTTAAATGAGACATTTATGTTTACTTGTTCTCCTTCTAAATACTAGCGTTGGATCATTTCCCTCAAAATAGGATCATGCTCAGCCTCTGATGTGATGATTTGACATGTAGCTGAAGAGAGAAGAGAGCGGGAAGTGACCATCAGATATCAATACCATATCAATACCATCAGATATGTTTCCAGAGAGACTCCACCTCTCGCTTTACGCTGATATAATGCGAGGACAAAACATGAGATACTCAGAATAAAGAGAGCGAGAGAGAGAGACAGAAGAGAGACATGGATCACCTGCTGCTGCTGATGATGCTACTGCTCTGTAGCTCAGGTAAGAATACACTTTATTATTTATTATATTCAAATATCTTTGTGATCTCTCAAGAAAAAACTACTCGTAAACACTGACAGCAAGATACACACACACACACACACACACACACACACACACAGCGGTTGCCCAAGTTGAAGGCCCAAGCAAAGCTGCTTTGTTTAGTTATTGTGAATGTGTGCCTTGCTCCTGAGTGCTGTGTTCCCAGTGATCGTGCCGCCGTGCACACGGAGTTTCAAACGTGGTTTCTATGCTGCTCTTTATTTCTGTGTCTCTACGCAGTGATGTTGGCCATGCTGTTGATCTTATTTACATGACGGGTTAGTGGGTCCTCACATGCCCTCTCTGTAGACCGGGCGCACACACACACACACACACACACAATTTTCTTTGGGTAAATATATATTTTATTGATCTCCCCTTCATCGTCTTTATATTCAGACATTAAGAGTTGTTTTCTCCGGAGGCCGCGCTGACGCCTAGAGAGAGTGTCTTTAGAGAGTGGGTCAGTTGTGCAATAGCTCCCTGTCCTTATCGCTGGTGTGGTGTGTGTGTGTGTGTGTGTGCGTGTGTGTGCGTGTGTGTGTGTGTGTGTGTGTGTGTGTGTGTTGTGTGTGTGTGTGTGTGTGTGTGTGTGTGTGTGTGTGTGTGTGTGTGTGTGTGTGTGTGTGTGTGGTGTGTGTGTGTGTGTGTGTGTGTGTGTGTGTGTGTGTGATCAGATCAGATGAAGACACGTCATCAGTTGCATAATCAGCCAGAAACTAACGGAAAGAGTTTGTTTTCAACAAGGGTGTAACTTTGGTTTGAGAAGTGGGGGGGCACAAAACAGGGGTCCTCCGCAATGAAACATTTTCTCTATTTAATTCCATTTCCTGCCTTTCTACAAATACATTAGGGACTATGGTGTTAACAAGGCCAAGAGAAGTGTGTGGTGTATATGATGAGAGTGCAGATGGATCTAGGTCCTCAT
>NW_022988044.1:0-49716 GCF_902827165.1 Trematomus bernacchii | reverse complement strand
CTTAACACTACCATCAAAGACACATAACACTACCATCAAAGGGACACTTAACACTACCATCAAAGACACTAACACTACCATCAAAGACACATAACACTACCAACACTACCATCAAAGACACTTAACACTACCATCAAAGACACATAACACTACCATCAAAGACACATAACACTACCAACAAAGACACATAACACTACCAACAAAGACACTTAACACTACCAACAAAGACACTTAACACTACCATCAAAGACACATAACACTACCATCAAAG
This sequence comes from Trematomus bernacchii, assembly GCF_902827165.1. Lineage (NCBI taxonomy): Eukaryota > Metazoa > Chordata > Actinopteri > Perciformes > Nototheniidae > Trematomus > Trematomus bernacchii. The sequence continues at coordinate 49,445 of NW_022988044.1, read as the reverse complement.
ACACTTAACACTACCATCAAAGACACTTAACACTACCATCAAAGACACATAACACTACCAACAAAGACACTTAACACTACCATCAAAGACACTTAACACTACCATCAAAGACACTTAACACTACCATCAAAGACACTTAACACTACCATCAAAGACACATAACACTACCATCAAAGACACTTAACACTACCAACAAAGACAGTTAACACTACCATCAAAGACACATAACACTACCAACACTACCATCAAAGACACATAACACTACCATCAAAGACACATAACACTACCATCAAAGACACTTAACACTACCAACAAAGACACTTAACACTACCATCAAAGACACATAACACTACCAACACTACCATCAAAGACACTTAACACTACCATCAAAGACACATAACATTACCAACAAAGACACTTAACACTACCATCAAAGACACATAACACTACCAACAAAGACACTTAACACTACCATCAAAGACACTTAACACTACCATCAAAGACACATAACACTACCATCAAAGACACATAACACTACCAACAAAGACACTTAACACTACCAACAAAGACACTTAACACTACCATCAAAGACACATAACACTACCATCAAAGACACATAACACTACCATCAAAGACACATAACACTACCAACAAAGACACTTAACACTACCATCAAAGACACATAACACTACCATCAAAGACACATAACACTACCAACAAAGACACATAACACTACCAACAAAGACACTTAACACTACCAACACTACCATCAAAGACACATAACACTACCAACACTACCATCAAAGACACATAACACTACCAACAAAAGACACTTAACACTACCATCAAAGACACTTAACACTACCATCAAAGACACATAACACTACCATCAAAGACACATAACACTACCAACAAAGACACTTAACACTACCATCAAAGACACTTAACACTACCATCAAAGACACATAACACTACCATCAAAGACACATAACACTACCAACAAAGACACTTAACACTACCAACAAAGACACTTAACACTACCATCAAAGACACATAACACTACCATCAAAGACACATAACACTACCATCAAAGACACATAACACTACCAACAAAGACACTTAACACTACCATCAAAGACACATAACACTACCATCAAAGACACTTAACACTACCAACAAAGACACTTAACACTACCATCAAAGACACATAACACTACCAACAAAGACACTTAACACTACCAACAAAGACATTTAACACTACCATCAAAGACACATAACACTACCAACAAAGACACTTAACACTACCATCAAAGACACATAACACTACCATCAAAGACACATAACACTACCAACACTACCATCAAAGACACATAACACTACCATCAAAGACACTTAACACTACCATCAAAGACACATAACACTACCAACAAAGACACTTAACACTACCATCAAAGACACATAACACTACCATCAAAGACACTTAACACTACCAACAAAGACACATAACACTACCATCAAAGACACATAACACTACCAACAAAGACACTTAACACTACCATCAAAGACACATAACAAACACAAATGGATGTAAAATACCTGCAGATACAAACGTACGACACAGAGACACAACATAAAGAGAGACGCAAAGTGACGCCAAAGAGAAACTAAACAACTGCAAACAACGTTTAAACCAACAGATGCAAAACAAGAAAATACACTTTACACATACAAATAAACAGAGACACAAAACAATCAGATTCAGAATACCTTTATTAGTCCCACAGAGGGGACATTTACAACTCAAAAGAGAATCAAAACAAAACAAAAATGAGCTTTACAGAGACAAAACAAAATCACAGAGACGCAAAACAACTTCAGAAAGTCAAATAAAAAAACGACAGAGATCAGCTGACTCCTGTTAGCTGTTAGCTTTAGCTCAGGTGGGGGGGAGGGGGGGAGAAAGTGAAAGGGTGAGGGGGGGGGGAGATGAAGCTCAGAGAACATTCCCAGGATCTGACTCACCCCGCAGAGTTTATCTTGTTTACGAGATGTGAAAGCTGGAATAAATCAGGAGGAACACCAGGCGTTAGCTGCTACGCTAACACCACCTGACTGACACACACACACACACACACACACACACACACACACACACACACACACACACACACACACACATACACACACACACACACACACACCACACACACACACACACACACACACACACTATAGCCAACATGTGAGATACGTTAACAGAACGACCCGCAGAGAAAATATGAGCCCAGTTTTTAGAACAGAGACAAAAAATAAACTGAATAGATAAATGTGAACTGCAGTGCATTCTGCATCAATACACATCAGCTGACTAGCATATGGATTAAGCATGTGCATAACCTCCCTCTCAAAGAGAAGCTCTGCAGAAACTGAGGAGCGATAATCAATACAAAAGTTCATTATCGTCTATCCATCCATCCATCCATCTTCTCCCGCTGATCCGTGGTCGGGTCGCGGAGGTATCAGTTCCAGCAGAGAGCCCCAAACGTTCCTTTCCCCTCATCAACCAGCTCTGACTGGGGGATCCCAAGGCGCTCCCAGGCCAGCGAAGAGATATAATCCCTCCACCTGGTCCTAGGTCTACCCCTCGGTCTCTTCCCAGCTGGACGTGCCTGGAACACCTCCCTAGGGAGGCGCCCAGGTGGCATCCTTACTAGGTGCCCGAACCACCTCAACTGGCTCCTCTCGACGTGAAGGAGGAGCGGTTCAACTCCGAGTCCCTCCCGGATGACTGAACTTCTCACCTTATCCCTAAGGGAGACGCCAGCCACCCTGCGGAGAAAACCCATCTTGGCCGCTTGTATCCGCGATCTCGTTCTTTCGGTCATGACCCATCCTTCATGACCATAGGTGAGGGTAGGAACGGAAATGGCCCGGTAGACAGAGAGCTTTGCCTTCTGGCTCAGCTCCCTTTTCGTCACAACGGTGCGGTAAAGCGACTGCAGTACCGCTCCCGCTGCTCCGATTCTCCGGCCCAACCAAGAAGGCTGTATACTCTGAACTGCTGTTTGGTGCATAAGCACACACAACAGTCAGAGTTTCCCCCCCATAACCCGCAGGCGTAGGGAGGCGACCCTCTCGTCCACTGGGGTAAACTCCAATAAAGAAGCACCCAACCGGGGGCTTGTGAGTATCCCCACACCCGCCCGGCGCCTCACACCTTGAGCAACTCCGGAGAAGAATAGAGTCCAACCCCTATCCAGAAGTAAGGTTCAAGAGCCGACGCTGTGCGTAGATATGAGCCCAACCAGATCCAACTGGTAACGCTCCACCAGATCCAACTGGTAACTAACGCTCCACCAGATCCAACTGGTAAAGCTCCACCAGATCCAACTGGTAACGCTCCACCAGATCCAACTGGTAACGCTCCACCTCCCGTACAAGCTCCGGCTCCTTCCCCCCCCAGAGAGGTGACGTTCCACGTCCCCAAAGCCAGCTTCTGTCGCCCGGGTCTGGTCCGTCGAGACCCTCTATTTTCACTGCCACGCTTCTGGCAGCGCATCCGACCCCATCGCTGTTTCCCGTAGGTGGTGGGCCCGCGGGACGGAGAAGCGGAGGTGTTGCCCATGTTGCCTTTTCGGGCTGTGCCCGGCCGGGCTCCATGGCAAGCCCGGCCACCAGACGCTCGCCGACGAGTCCTCCTTCTGGGCCTGGCTCCAGAAGGGGACCCCGGGCTTCCTCCGGGCCGGGTATCCTCACTTTGTGTGTCGTCTTTCATGCGGTCTTTGAACCAATCTTAGTCTGGCCCCTTGTCTGAGACCAATTTGCCATGGGAGACCCTACCAGGAACACAAGGTTCCAGACAACACTGCCCCCAGGTTCATCAGGGCACACAAACCTCTCTACCACGGTAAGGTGCTGGTTCTTCAGAGAGGTCATTATCGTCTAAATAAATATAATTAAAAAGTTTATATAAACATAAGAATTTAAGAGGAAAATATCCAATAAGATAAAGTTAAAGTTAAGTTAAAGTTACACGATGATGTCATCACTCCAACTGACAGCAGTCAGTTCTAACTGGTCATTTCATACTCACACACACACTCTCTCTCTCTCTCTCTCTCTCTCTGCCACACACACACAGACACACACACACTCTCTCTCTCTCTCACACACAATGTTCCAAACAGCCCAAAACTTCACAGGTTTGGTAACGATGCAGCCATCAACGCATCTAAGCGTAGTATGGGGTGTCATCAAATGCCGTTGCCATGGCGACAAACCACTCGCCATGAAACACGATGTCGCTGTAAGTCCAATGGACATGGTCCGATCGTCCCCCAATCTTCACTTGTATATCACCGGTCCATGCCTCAACAGCTCTACGCCAAATCTGAAATCTCACCATATGCCGTTTCCATGGAAACGCATCCCTCGCCATAAAACACGATGTCCCTTTAACTCCTATGAAAATGTTCAAAAAGTGCTCAAAATTCACATGTGTGCTAACAGTCCAGCCGTGAAGACATCTACGAGACAGTTTTGAGATTTCTTCAAATGCCGTTGCCATGGCAACACAATGCTCGCCATGAAACACGGTTTTCTCATAACTTCAGTGAAAATGCTTCAAACGGCCCAAAACTTCACAGGTTTGGTAACGATGCAGCCATCAATGCATCTAAGCATATTATGGGGTGTCATCAAATGCCGTTGCCATGGCAACAGACCACTCGCCATGAAGCACGATGTCGCTGTAAGTCCAATGGACACGGTCCGATCGCCCCCCAAACTTCGCTTGTATATCACCGGTCCAGCCCTCAACAGCTCTACGATAATTATGGGGTTTCTTCAAATGCCGTTGCCATGGCAACACAATGCTCGCCATGAAACACGGTTTTCTCATAACTTCAGTGAAAATGTTCCAAACGGCCCAAAACTTCACAGGTTTGGTAACGATGTAGCCATCAACGCATCTAAGCGTATTAAGGGGTGTCATCAAATGCCATTGCCATGGCGACAGATCATTCGCCATCAAGTTAGTTCAAAAGTTTGCAGTTCAAATATTCTGCTGCTTTTCCAAGCCTTTTTACTTTCTTTTCTTCTCTCATCACACATTCAAGCCTCCAGTGTTCATGTATCATTTCAATCTAAATTCTTCACTTTCTTCTTACACATTACATTTCAGCATAGCAGTTTAGCGTCAGCTTTTCAGCATAAAGCATTCCCACTAGCAATTTCTTCAGGAATTGCATTCTCTAGTTTTGTTAGCTCTGTTGCGGCAGCGGGAGGTGGAGATGTGTTCCAGAGAGGGCAGGGGGCAGCCGATGGTTGTCTCTGCCATCCTGATCACTCTCTGCAGGGCTTTCTTGTCCGCAGCTGAACATCCTGCATACCACCCCGAGATGGAGTATGACAGCACGCTCTCGATGGTCTCCCGGTAGAATGACACCAGCAGCTTCTTGTTCAGTCGGTTTCTCCGAAGCACCCTCAGGGAGTGTAGTCGCTGCTGGGCCTTCTTAACTGCTGCAGTGGTGTGTGCTGTCCAGCTGAGGCTTAAAATAAGATAGAATAGAATATTGATAAGAAGAAGAAAGAAAAAAGGTGCACATTGAACTACAAAACATCACAACAAAACACATGGATATTACAATATATACAGTGCTGTTTCAGTATTTATAATATCTCCGAGACTTACAAACTAACGTTATCTTTCTACTCCAGAAATCACAAAGAGGTGTTAACATGTGGAGATTCTCCTGATGGTTAAAACACACCTGGATCCCCTCTGATGAACCTGCAGGTAACACACACCTGGATCCCCTCTGATGAACCTGCAGGTAACACACACCTGGATCCCCTCTGATGAACCTGCAGGTAACACACACCTGGATCCCCTCTGATGAACCTGCAGGTAACACACACCTGGATCCCCTCTGATGCACCTGCAGGTAACACACACCTGGATCCCCTCTGACCTGGATCCCCTCTGATGAACCTGTAGGTAACACACACCTGGATCCCCTCTGATGAACCTGTAGGTAACACACACCTGGATCCCCTCTGATGAACCTGCAGGTAACACACACCTGGATCCCCTCTGATGCACCTGCAGGTAACACACACCTGGATCCCCTCTGATGAACCTGTAGGTAACACACACCTGGATCCCCTCTGATGAACCTGCAGGTAACACACACCTGGATCCCCTCTGATGCACCTGCAGGTAACACACACCTGGATCCCCTCTGACCTGGATCCCCTCTGATGAACCTGTAGGTAACACACACCTGGATCCCCTCTGATGAACCTGCAGGTAACACACACCTGGATCACCTCTGATGAACCTGCAGGTAACACACACCTGGATCCCCTCTGATGAACCTGTAGGTAACACACACCTGGATCCCCTCTGATGCACCTGCAGGTAACACACACCTGGATCCCCTCTGATGCACCTGCAGGTAACACACACCTGGATCCCCTCTGATGCACCTGCAGGTAACACACACCTGGATCCCCTCTGATGCACCTGCAGGTAACACACACCTGGATCCCCTCTGACCTGGATCCCCTCTGATGAACCTGCAGGTAACACACACCTGGATCCCCTCTGATCTAAAAGAATATATCATTTCTCAGATGAGATTGTTATCAACATACTAAACTATTCTAAGAACTATAACTCTGCTTTCTTTTGAACAATACGTGTGTGTGTCTCCAGCACGGTAACCCCCGGTCAGAGAGTGTTGTAACCCTGGAGATATTTATAATAAACGAGGCAGCAGTGAGATGAAGTCAAGAGTAAATCGTTCATCGAGGGAACAGAAAACAAGCGTCAGCACTTTGTGTTTGAGATGAGTCATCAGAGGAATGATGTCATGAGAGATCACATCGTTCATCACGCCTCGTCCATCACTACCTGACTCTACAATTAGCTCATGTACAGTTATCTCTGTTATTATACCGGGGGGGGGGGGGGGGGGGGGGTTGTATCATCTCAGAGAAGTAACCCACAGGTGGTCTGCAGGACGAACAGGGACTCAGAGAACATGAACAAGATGTACTTTAAATGATGAATGGGTTTCTGCTTTACACTCATTCAATTCCTTTTATCATCACACGGATACAGATACAGGGGGGGGGGGTAGTGATCTTCAACACGTGTATTTCGGTTTATTCACGGCATTCATTTTGTTATTCTACAGTGTTGTTGTTTTATAGTTATTTGTTAATGTATATCATTTGTGTTCTTTGAAATTGAAAATGATATCGCATTGTGTTTGTTACTTTCGTTGCAGTTGTATTATATGTCTTAAGTGTCATTTGGCTTGGCTTCCTATTTTGTATGGACATGCTTTTATTTTGAAGGAGAGTTAGCGCTGTTGACAGGAAGTTGTTGTTGCTATGGAAACAACGTGACGGAGATTAACAGAGAAACGTCATATCTACATATAAAGACGGAGAAAGTAAACGATAGAGGCGCTCCGGTGGAGCAAGCTCTTACGTTGATATTGGAGATTTCAATACATTCAATGTGGCAGCCGCAGTGCAGCCGCAGTGCAGCCGCAGTGCAGCCGCAGTGCAGCCACATTTATCAAATAAATAACGAATATCCGAATAACGAAATTGAAACCCGAATAGTACTCCAACGAACGAATATTCGGATATTCGGGTACAGCCCTAGTATACATACATACCGTAACGTACGGTAACATTACATAATATAACATGAAATAAAGTAACGTGATATAACATACTGTAATGTATCGTAAAGGTACCATAATATAACATACTGTACTTTAAAGGACAGTAACGTACTGCAATGTCACAAACCGTAACGTTACATACCACACTTGTTCGACCTTCCCGTCGACTTCATGTAGGACAATATTCCTCAGACTGCAGCCTGAGAAAGAAAATGAACATATCGAGGGGTGAGAACCAGAACTCCTGTCCAGTTTGTGCTGTGGCGGGGACCTGCTTCCACTTGTCGTGGGCGGCTGTGCTGGCGAGATTTTGCCCCGGGGACGTAACGGAGAGGCCGGAGCGGCTCCGCGTTCGGGCTGCGGCCTGCTTTACACCTGCTGTAGCGGAGGCCTGTATCCACCTGCTCCACCTGTCGTGCTCTACGGTGCCGAGGAGGTTTTACCACGGGGATATCGCGGAGAGACCGGAGCGCCTCTACGTTTCGGGCTGGACCTGCTTCGCCTATCCTGTACTGCTGTGCTGAGGAGGATCTTCACCGGGGACATCGCGGAGAGACCGGAGCGCCTCTACGCCTCGAGTTGGGCCTGCTTCGCCTATCCTGCTGTGCTGAGGAGGATCTTCACCGGGGACATCACGGAGAGACCGGAGCGCCTCTACGCCTCGAGTTGGGCCTGCTTCGCCTATCCTGCTGTGCTGAGGAGGATTTGCACCGGGGATATCGCGGAGAGACCGGAGCGCCTCCACGTTCCGGACCTGCTTGCACGCCTATCCGGATGCTGTGCTGGTCTGGGGAAATGGCCCCTATCGTGATTCTGCTATGCCTGTTAGCTATTTTGGACAATGAGAGGTTCTCTCGTCATCCTGAGAAGTCGACTGGGTTCAGGTCTGTTCTACCGCCTGCAGTGGACATCCCCTGTAAAGGTTCGGATGTCTTACACAAACAATTACTGGTTGCCTTGTCACAGACATTCAGTTCGACAAATGATGTTTGTCTTTCTCACTTGCCTGCTATGATGGTTCTTCAGGACTGCTTCTTGAGCTCTAATCTCACTTTCGCGGAGTTTGTATGTGTGTCGTTTAAGAGGAAAAGATGCCTGTTTTTGTTGTTGTTATTACTGTCAGGAAATGTCCAACCTAACCCTGGTCCGCCCAGTAGTAGCAGTCAGATAGCTACTCCTGCTGATTTTAAAGCTAGGTCTGGGTTGGGTTTCATCCACTTGAATGTGCGCAGTCTGTTAGGTAAACTAGATGTTGTCCGCATTTGGGCGAGCTCGACTGACGCTGACGTCATTGTGTTATCAGAAACATGGCTAAATAAAACTATTTTGGCCTCTGACATATCCTTAAATGGTTATAATGTGTATCGTACCGACCGGCCTAATAAAGGTGGTGGAGTTGCCATTTATGTTAAGAATAAGTTCAGTGTAACCACATTGATCTCCAAATCTGTCAGTAAGCAATTCAAATGTTTAGCCTTAAATATAGAAGTGGCAAAGGGTCAACAGGTCATGGTGGTGGGGTGTTACAGACCCCCCTCAGCTGTCAAGGACTCCTTGTCTTCACTAGCAAATCTTTTATCTAAACTTGACTACAAGGAAATAGTGCTACTTGGAGATTTGAACTGGGACTGGTTAACTGCTGTATCAGAGGATTTTAAAAACCTTTGTATCTCTCTGAATGTTACTCAGATTGTTGACAGTCCTACTCGCCCTAACGTTAAGTCCCCTAATAAATCCTCCCTAATTGATCTCATTCTAACTAATGTTCCCTATAAATACCCATCTGTGGGAGTATTTGTGAATGATCTGAGAGACCACTGTGTTGTAGACACAATTAGGGACACTAAGGTCCAAAAGGCTAAACCTCGCATTATTATTAAGAACAAAACATTTTGTGGAGCAGGGTTTTGTTCATGATCTGTTTGGGTTTGATTGGGGAAAAATCGATCTGTGTGCTGAGGTAGAAACTGCATGGTCTTATTTTTATCTTGGTTTTATGGAAATTATAGATAGACATGCACCCCTACGTACTTTTAGAGTAAAGGGACGAGACAACCCTTGGTTTCCTGCTGAACTGTCCAGTCTCCTGCATGAGAGAAACAAGGCCTGGGCAAAGGCTAGGAAATCAGGCTCAGAGGTAGAATGGCTGCGTTTTAGGCAGCTAAGAAATAGCTTCACTTCACATGTCAAAAGTGCTAAGTCGAAGTACTATCTGTCAGTTACTACAGAAAACCTAAATAATCCAAGGAAATGTTGGAAAGCCATAAAATCGATATCCACCGGTGAGATCCGTAATGAGCTACCTCCGTGCCTTACCACAGCATCTGGCTCTATATCGGACAGGGCTACTATGTTAAATTGCTTTAATGAGCATGTTGTGTCCTGCGGTTCTATGTTTGATTCTGTGACTAACTCTGCTTCTGTGAACACCACAGTCTGTGACTCTGAACAATGTGGTCTGGAAAACCCTTTCAGTTTTACTCCTTTTACTGTTGATGTTGTTCGTGAAGCTTTAACCAAGTTAGATCCTAAGAAACCGGCTGGCCCGGACAACGTGGAACCTTTCTTTTTAAAGATAGCTGCAGATTTTATTGCTCCACCTCTCACTACTCTTTGTAACCTCTCCCTCAGCACAAACACAATTCCTAAAGTATGGAAGTCAGCGTATGTCCTGCCTTTGCTGAAAGGAGGGGAGGCAACTGTTTTAAATAACTATAGGCCAATCTCTAAATTATCAGTTCTGGCTAAGGTTCTTGAACGCCTAGTGAGTGAGCAGGTAAAGGTGTTTTTATGTACAAATGACATCCTGTCAAAACATCAGTCAGGCTTCAGAAAGCAACATAGCACCATCACTGCCACAATGAAAGTGGTGAATGATGTGGCGAGTATTTTAGATAATAAGCAGAGTTGTGCAGCTCTATTTATTGACCTTTCCAAAGCGTTTGATACCGTCGATCATCACATCTTAAAGCAGAGGCTACTCAGTATTGGCTTATCCAGCCATGCAGTGGGTGGTTTGTGAACTACCTCTCTGAAAGGTCCCAATGTGTTCACTTTGATGGGCTGTCTTCTGAGTGGTTGAACATTACTAATGGTGTTCCTCAAGGTTCTGTTTTAGGTCCACTTTTATTCTCCATCTACATCAATAGTTTAGGTGAAAATGTGGATGAAGCAAGTTTACATTTTTTATGCGGATGACACCGTGATGTACTGTGCAGGTCCCTCCATTAAGGAGGCGGTTGTTAAATTACAGGCTGTTTTTAACATTATTCAGACTCAGCTCTCTGAACTAAAGCTTCTTTTAAATGTTGAGAAAACCAAAGTAATGCTCTTTTCAAAAGCTAAAAAGACTCCAGAGACTGCTTTGGATATTGTAACTATGCAAGGACAAGTACTCCAAGTGGTTAGCTGTTATAAATACCTTGGTATCTGGCTTGATGATTGTCTTACTTTTAAACTTCAGGTCACTAATCTGCTTAAAAAGCTGAGGGTTAGACTAGGTTTCTTTTTCAGGAACAAGTCCTGTTTCTCTTTTGAAGCCAGGAAAAGGCTCTGTGACCTTTTGACCTGTGCTGGACTATGGTGATCTGATCTATATGAATGCACCTGCCCATTGCCTGGAAAGGTTAGATGCCTCCTATCACAGTGCTCTGAGATGTGTTACTAACTGTAAAGCACTTACTCATCACTGTACCCTGTATGCCAAGGCAGGTCTGCCTTCACTTACTAGTCGGAGGCTCAGTCACTGGTACATGTTCATCTACAAAGCCATGCTGGGTAAACTCCCTTCTTATATCTGCTCTCTGATCTCACGGAGAGTGGCAAGTAGCTATTGCCTGAGATCACAGGATGTGTTTTTATTACATGTGCAAAGTGCTAGGACTGTTCTAGGTACTAAAGCTTTTATATGCGCTGCTCCTCTGGCTTGGAACACTATGCAAAACAAACTCAGCATTTTGATTCCCTTGCATCGTTTTAAAGCACGGCTGGATGAAATGTTATTGGATACCTGTCACTGTGAATAGGTTGCTAATGTATACCCCTGTAATTATGTTGTGATGTCCTTTTGTTTTCTGTTGTTGTTATGTGTAACGAATGTACCGCAGGTCTCCCTTGAAAAAGAGATGGTTGGGATTCACCTGGTTAAATACAAACAAACAATGATCTGTAATATAATATATAAACCACATAACAAACCGTAACGCAACGTGTGATCCTGCTTTATCTGTACTTTAACATGTATTACATGAAACGCAGGTTTTTACCTGATAATAGAGTATTCCTGCTTCAGGGTGTTTTACTAAAGGTATGAACGCTGGTCTGGATGCTGCTCGCTCACTGAAGCTTGTTTCTACTCATGATGATAAAAGGCTGTAAAACATGTAATGATTAGTTATGATCATTTATAAATGATCATAACTAATCATTACATAAATGATGAATGAATTATTTCATTGTGAGTTTGAGTGATTCTTCTTTTATGAATTATCTTTGTTCTCATGTTAATGTTCCTAAACATCAATAACTTCTGTGTGTTTTCATCTAATGCAGATTCCTCTGGTGTGTTTGTGTCTTAATAAGTGTGTGTGTGTGTGTGTGTGTGTGTGTGTGTGTGTGTGTGTGTGTGTGTGTGTGTGTGTGTGTGGTGTGTGTGTGTGTGTGTGTGTGATAGTGGTGTGTGTGTTGTGTGTGTGTGGTGTGTGTGTGTGTGTGTGTGTGTGTGTGATGTGTGTGTGTGTGTGTGTGTGTGTGTGTGTGTGTGTGTGTGTGTGTGTGTGTGGTGTGAGAGTGGTGTGTGTGTGTGTGTGTGTGTGTGTGTGTGTGTGTGTGTGTGTGTGTGTGTGTGTGTGTGTGTGTGTGTGTGTGTGTGTGTGTGGGTGTGTGTGTGTGTGTGTGTGTGAGAGTGTGTTTTCCCACGATGCTTTGCTCTCTCTTCCAGATGTAGAAACATGAATAACGTTTTTCTATGAAACTTCAAACATTAAAATGAGCGATGGCCTCGCCGTCCGTCGCCAACTTACGTGTGTTAGAATCCACCTCCTCTGAGAATCTGGCACACACACACACACACCACACACACACACACACACACACACCACACACACCCACACACACACTACACACACACACACACACACACACACACACACACACACACACCACACACACACACACACACACACACACACACACACACACACACACCACACACACACACACACACACACACACACACACACACACACACACACACACACATACACATCTGGAAGACATGTTCTCCAGTTGTTAACTCTTCCTTTTTATTATGCGCCGTACGGAGCACAACTGAACACAACTCAGGAATAAAATGAACACACACACACACACACACACACACACACACACACACACACTCACACACACACACACTCACACACACACACACACTCTTCATTTTCTATCTGTACTTGTGAGGACCTTGTTTGACTTTCCTCGTGCGTTTGACCTGATTTTAAAGACGTCCCCGGAGAGGTGTGAGTGGTCCTTACAAAGGTGGAAATACAAAAGTGCACACCCACATACATGTGTTACAGTCTTATGAGGACCGTCACCTGTACCAGTCCCCTCTTTTAGCACTGTTTAAAAAGTTATAATGTGTAATATTTGGCATTTAAATGTGTAAAACAACTACAAATCTGTAACAGTTGATTCAGATTGTGGAAAAAGACATATGTGTATTTGTATGAGCATTTAATAAACACACAGAACAAATGAACTCAATTAACAACTATATAGTGAATAAAGATGAAGTGTATTCTCTGTGCGATATTAAAGAGTTTAACCAACAGTTACGGATGGGGGGAAGTTACCTGAAGACGTCAGACTGTAGATAAACAAGGCGTTACACACTTTAAAGGTTCCCTATTGTTTAAAATCCTCTTCTTCATGTCTCTTCTTCATCAACATGTGTCCCCTCTGTGTTCAGAGACTCTCTTTACACAGAGGGGACACATGTCTCTTCTACATCAACATGTGTCCCCTCTGTGTTCAGAGACTCTCTCTCTACACAGAGGGGACACATGTCTCTTCTACATCAACATGTGTCCCCTCTGTGTAGAGACTCTCTCTCTACACAGAGGGGACACATGTCTCTTCTACATCAACATGTGTCCCCTCTGTGTTCAGAGACTCTCTCTACACAGAGGGGACACATGTCTCTTCTTCATCAACATGTGTCCCCTCTGTGTTCAGAGACTCTCTCTCTACACAGAGGGGACACATGTCTCTTCTACATCAACATGTGTCCCCTCTGTGTTCAGAGACTCTCTCTCTACACAGAGGGGACACATGTCTCTTCTTCATCAACATGTGTCCCCTCTGTGTTCAGAGACTCTCTCTCTGAACACAGAGGGGACACATGTCTCTTCTACATCAACATGTGTCCCCTCTGTGTTCAGAGACTCTCTCTACACAGAGAGGACACATGTCTCTTCTACATCAACATGTGTCCTCTCTGTGTTCAGAGACTCTCTCTCTACACAGAGAGGACACATGTCTCTTCTACATCAACATGTGTCCCCTCTGTGTTCAGAGACTCTCTCTCTACACACAGAGGGGACACATGTCTCTTCTACATCAACATGTGTCCCCTCTGTGTTCAGAGACTCTCTCTCTGAACACAGAGGGGACACATGTCTCTTCTTCATCAACATGTGTCCCCTCTGTGTTCAGAGACTCTCTCTTTACACAGAGGGGACACATGTCTCTTCTACATCAACATGTGTCCCCTCTGTGTTCAGAGACTCTCTCTCTACACAGAGGGGACACATGTCTCTTCTACATCAACATGTGTCCCCTCTGTGTTCAGAGACTCTCTCTTTACACAGAGGGGACACATGTCTCTTCTACATCAACATGTGTCCCCTCTGTGTTCAGAGACTCTCTCTTTACACAGAGGGGACACATGTTGATGTAGAAGAGACATGTGTCCCCTCTGTGTAAAGAGAGAGTCTCTGAACACAGAGGGGACACATGTCTCTTCTACATCAACATGTGTCCCCTCTGTGTTCAGAGACTCTCTCTCTACACACAGAGGGGACACATGTCTCTTCTACATCAACATGTGTCCCCTCTGTGTTCAGAGACTCTCTCTCTACACAGAGGGGACACATGTCTCTTCTACATCAACATGTGTCCCCTCTGTGTAGAGACTCTCTCTCTACACAGAGGGGACACATGTCTCTTCTACATCAACATGTGTCCCCTCTGTGTTCAGAGACTCTCTCTCTACACAGAGGGGACACATGTCTCTTCTACATCAACATGTGTCCCCTCTGTGTTCAGAGACTCTCTCTCTACACAGAGGGGACACATGTCTCTTCTACATCAACATGTGTCCCCTCTGTGTTCAGAGACTCTCTCTCTACACAGAGGGGACACATGTCTCTTCTACATCAACATGTGTCCCCTCTGTGTTCAGAGACTCTCTCTCTACACAGAGGGGACACATGTCTCTTCTACATCAACATGTGTCCCCTCTGTGTTCAGAGACTCTGAAACAGGAACAAAGACCTCTCTTTTTGTCCTGATCCATCTTTATAAAAACCTGTCTGAAAATCAGTTGATGAGATTTGGGCCACTTTGTGATGTCGCCTGTCGGATCAAAATGCGCTTGGTTGCATCTGCACTTAAAACACTAAGTTAAACGTACTTGAAATCCACTGGGAATGTATCACATCTTTACTTACTCCTGCATTCTCCCGTGTGTTGCACTGTTCTCTGGTATTTTAGTTTCACATCGAGGGTGTTGCATGTTCATATTGTGCACGTGAGAATCAAGCCTTAGAATCGTTCAAAGCTCTTTGTGAATGTAATGAAACGTAAGAAGTGTTTCTTTCCTGATTCTCTGTCAGTGTCTCAGCAGAGAGAGAGAGGAATGAGTCATGCTGATAACGGATCCTGAACATTCTGTATTTCTGTTTGCAGAGTTTCTGGAGATCAGAGAGAGACAGCCTCGCCCTCACAGGAACAATCTGCAGTTTGAGACATGCATAACTCACTGACGGCCCGTCCACACAGCAGCGTTAAAGAAATCTTGGAACGCTGCTGCCCATTCACTTTGAATGGGGTGACGTCACTTTGCCTCACATTAACGGCGTAACGGCCCGTCCACACAGCAGCGTTAAAGACATCTTGGAGGTGGGCGTATCTGAAGCTTGGGGATTTTTTGCGAGCAAGGCACCAACAACCAATCACATGAATCTCCCGCCCCCGACATACGAAGCAAAAAAGCCCGAAGTAAACTGGATATAAACTCCCCAAACAGGAGAAGACCTACCACTGTCTCTGCCACCTCCCTCCATGCCTGGCTCCTCCGGTTTATATCCCGGTAGGTAAATAGGGTCTGGTCATAAAGCACCGGGTGATTCCCTACCGCTAATTTCTCCTCCATGTTTTGGAATATGAGGAAATGACCTGCGGTATGTCTCTCCCAGCATACACGCCGTTTGATTGGCTAGAGCTTGAACTGTCAGATTTGCATACACGGGATTTGATTGGCTGACGCTTCCACCTCAGCTTCAAAAGTTGAACATTGCTCAACTTTGAATCCTGAAAATCCTGAAAATCTCCGCTCTGCTTCCCACAATGCAGTTCGGCGAAAAGTGAGGCAAAGTGACGTCACCCCATTCAAAGTGAATGGGCAGAAGCGTTGGAAGATTTTTTTTTTAACGCTGCTGTGTGGACGGGCCGTTAGACATACTGCAACATGTTATTCATTCAGGAGAAATATTGATATTTAGGGTGAAGAAATGTTTGTTAAAAGAAGGCTCCTTGACACGAAGCCCCTTCCTTTCTCGTCAATTTGCAACCTTTTTCACTTTATGTTTTATTGTTAACTTGAGTTTATTTAAAACTACTTTTAGAAAGTGTTGAACCCTGCATTTTCTTTCCTACAGTCCCTGAACACACCTTGCAATCATGTTTATTTTAATTTAGGATCAAAGTACACACGTACACACACGTACACACACACACACACACACACACACACACACACACACACACACACACACACACACACACATACACACACACACACACACACACACACACACACACACACACACACACACACACACACACACGGTTATTTTTAGCTTGGGGGTGTTTCTGTGTCAGGAGGAGATGTTCTCTGTCTGCGACCTTTGAGAGAAATAAAACAAATAAAACGTTTTTTTCTGAGTCAGGAGATCATTAAGTCCTCGAGTCAATCATTCAAACACACACACACACACACACACCCACACGCACGCACACACACACCCACACACACACTCACACATACACACCCACACACACACGCACATACCCCCGCACACACACACACACACACACTCACACACACACCCACGCACACAAACACACACACACACGCACATACCCACACACACGCACACACCCACACACACACTCACAACACACACACACACACACACTCACACAAACACACACTCACACACACACACACACACACACACACACACACACTCACACACACACACACACGCACACACACACACACACACACACACACACACACACCCACACACACACACACACACTCAGAGCTATGATGTGACATTTCTGCTGAGTAATTATTTTTAATCAATTTAAAAGAGATAATTTAATTTTAAAATACACTTTTTAAATGATGTATGAACACTTCTGTGAATATGAATAAAAAAATCAAAACCGTTATCCCGACTTTTTTTTTGTGTCCCTTTAGGGCCTCCGTACATTTCGACACTTATATTGAAAAAGTAAAATCATATAAAATGTAAATATAAGCCAAATACATTAACAATTAAATAATATAAATAATCAATGATAGATCGTAAATACAAATTATAATAGAAAGAAATAGTAATATAATAGTTATTTTTTAAATTCATATTATCTCTTTTTATATTCATTTTGATTTACAATCTGTAATTTATTTCATATTTATATTATTATAATTATTAATGTATTTGGTTTATATTTATGATTTTAACTTGTTTTATATCTCAAATGTTATAAGTGTCGATTTGAGTTTTAAATAACTCCAAAAGTACAATTTTATACTTTATTCAATATGACTTTTATTACATTTCAATTATATATATTCTTTTATTTGATACTTTTTAATATATTTCATATTTTCTTTGGATTTAAAAAATAAATGCTGAAAATAAACTAAAATATTGATCTTAAAATGAAGAAATGTAATTGAGATGTTTGTCGACACGCTGCGGAGACCTGAGATAATAACCACACACACACACACACACTCTCTTTTATACTGAAGTTTAATTTACAATGCATGTCCCGCTGTGATATAAAAGCTTCATGAGAAACGCTGCTCAGCAACATCCCATAATAACATTCAGAAAGCATCCCATAATAACATTCAGAAAGCATCCCATAATAACATTCAGAAAGCATCCCATAATAACATTCAGAACACATCCCATAATAACATTCAGAACACATCCCACAATAACATTCAGAACACATCCCATAATAACATTCAGAACACATCCCATAATAACATTCAGAAAGCATCCCACAATAACATTCAGAAAGCATCCCATAATAACATTCAGAACACATCCCACAATAACATTCAGAAAGCATCCCATAATAACATTCAGAACACATCCCACAATAACATTCAGAACACATCCCACAATAACATTCAGAAAGCATCCCATAATAACATTCAGAACACATCCCATAATAACATTCAGAACACATCCCACAATAACATTCAGAAAGCATCCCATAATAACCCCCACCGTCATGCAGAGAACATGCAGCGCCACCCGACACGTAGAAAACACACCGTAGAAAAACCACAGGCTGAGAAACCCTGAAACAACGCTCCCACAACGTTAGCATATTAGCATAACGTTAGCACATGTTCCCACAACGTTAGCATCATGTTAGCATCATGTTAGCACAGCTTTTATTCCCGTTTTTTGACTTTTATTTGATTTTTTCTGCGCTTTAAACATCAGTCAAAGTCGAGTGTGATTTAGAACTTGAGAAAACTATGAAAACATTTTAAAATGATCAATTTTTGTCCGTTTTTCGGCAGGAATCCTGCAGAAAATGCTGAGTCATGCTAACAAGACACACACACATGTCATCCATCATGGATTCATCTGCAGATTATTGGTTTATTTATGACTGAAAACTGAGAAGAAGCCCATCCCAGTTTCTAAGAGTCCAGGAGAAGTGTTTAAAGGACTTGTTTTATATCAATGATACTTAAGATATCAATTATGATGGGAAGCGCTGTGGGAACAAAAACCTGAAGGAGGAGAAGCTCCTGACAGACAAACCCCAGGGAAACACTCCACGCCTGCTCAGAGCCATTATAAAGAGACCACACACACACACACACACACACACACACACACACACACACACACACACACACACACACACACACACACACACACACCACACACACACACACACACACACACACACACACACACACACACACACACACACACACACACACACACACACACACACACACACACACACACACACACACACACACACAGGTAAATGTCTCGTTAAACACACCCTGGGTCAGTTTCTGTTAATAAAACATATTTTTGTAATGATATCTTTCCCTTTTCAGAAAGTGTCTCTGATGCTAAGACACTTGCTCCTTCTCTGATCAACAAGTGTCTTAGCATCAGAGACACTCTTCAGAAAGTGTCTCTGATGCTAAGACACTTGCTCCTTCTCTGATCAACAAGTCTCTTAGCATCAGAGACACTCTTCAGAAAGTGTCTCTGATGCTAAGACACTTGCTCCTTCTCTGATCAACAAGTCTCTTAGCATCAGAGACACTCTTCAGAAAGTGTCTCTGATGCTAAGACACTTGCTCCTTCTCTGATCAACAAGTCTCTTAGCATCAGAGACACTCTTCAGAAAGTGTCTCTGATGCTAAGACACTTGCTCCTTCTCTGATCAACAAGTCTCTTAGCATCAGAGACACTCTTCAGAAAGTGTCTCTGATGCTAAGACACTTGCTCCTTCTCTGATCAACAAGTGTCTCTGATGCTAAGACACTTGCTCCTTCTGTGATGAGCACAGACTTAACTCCGACAGCTCATTAATGATCATGTGCTGGTGGTCTTTGGCTCATCCCGTCTCGGCAGGTGAACCTGTGTTTACTGAATAAACTATTGGATGTTGTTCCCAAATGATTAATAGATGAATAACAGCTCAGTCTGACTTTGTTTAACTGATCAAAATATTGGATTAAATCCAGTATTGTTATTTATAATAACCTCTGATGGGAGCGGGAGCATGAAACAGATTTTAACTCATTATGTCCTGATGTGTGTGAGAAGCTTTAAAGAGGGTCCTATTCCTCTTTCTGCATGTCAAGGGTCTGCAGAGGCTAAAAATCCCCGTGTTCCGGAACATTGTGACATCACTCGCGCTCCTATTGGCTAGCGCACCAACACCTTGCACGTGGTTGGCTGAGGGGCGGGAGGCGGGACCTGTGTGTCATAAGGTGGATTCTGAGCCAGAAGGTAAAGGAAAGGTGTTTTTTAGTATAAATAGACTCTTTTTAATCACCATAGAAACACCGACATGTAGTGAACATTAAAAACACATTTACAGACGCTCCTCCAATCACACACACTTTCAACAATGGGACTGATTTCAATAAATTATAGTAGTTCAATTCTGTTTTTCAACCCAAACGTTTCCAGCTTTTGAAAAACAAATAAGATCTTGTAGAAAACGGGGCTTTGATGGATTAAATATGAAGGCGGGGATATTGTGATGTTAGATTAGATATTCTGTGAGATGTAATGTTTTCATGGTTTTAAAAAGAGTTAGCGAGTGTTTTCTTCACCCACTTTGAATCCTCGTTCAGGAGACTATGAATCAAACATGTTTGAAAAGTGAAAGCAACAGAGGAGCATGGAGAGGTGCAGGAACGAGTCCCAACGCCTCAAAGTGGTCGTTTCAGATTAAAAAAACACATTTATAAGAAAACATTATATTATTCTTTTGGATTCATTTACAATTTTAGAGAATAAAGAGAAAAACACATTGACAATCAAATAAAACAAACTAAAAGCCTTATCATTCTCCACTTGATCTCAGATCATTCTTGCATTTTAGAGAAAACGTTTGAATATTTTTCTGGCGTTTTTTTACAGAGAAAAAACACAAATTGACAAAAAAAACACAAACAAAAAGCCTTTTTTTCTCTTTTCAGATAACTTGTGCATTTTTCTTGTAGATTTGCCACTTTGATTTCTGGGATAACAGAACGGAGACATCCCATTGGCTGGTTGGAGAGGAAGCAGCAGCAGAAGAACCACCATGGAGACATCCCATTGGCTGGTTGGAGAGGAAGCAGCAGCAGAAGAACCACCATGGAGACATCCCATTGGCTGGTTGAACCACCACGGAGACATCCCATTGGCTGGTTGAACCACCACGGAGACATCCCATTGGCTGGTTGAACCACCACGGAGACATCCCATTGGCTGGTTGAACCACCACGGAGACATCCCATTGGCTGGTTGAACCACCACGGAGACATCCCATTGGCTGGTTGAACCACCATGGAGACATCCCATTGGCTGGTTGAACCACCATGGAGACATCCCATTGGCTGGTTGAACCACCACGGAGACATCCCATTGGCTGGTTGAACCACCATGGAGACATCCCATTGGCTGGTTGAACCACCACGGAGACATCCCATTGGCTGGTTGAACCACCACGGAGACATCCCATTGGCTGGTTGAACCACCACGGAGACATCCCATTGGCTGGTTGAACCACCACGGAGACATCCCATTGGCTGGTTGAACCACCATGGAGACATCCCATTGGCTGGTTGAACCACCATGGAGACATCCCATTGGCTGGTTGGAGAGGAACCAGGAAGAGCTTAATTTAGAATCTTAAAGATTAAAGTTGAATATATTTATAGCGTTTTTTACAAGAAAATGTAACAAATTAACTTAAAAAACTTAATTTCAGATCATTTAGCATTTTTCTTGTAGTTTTCCCACTTTGATTTCTCGGATCAGAACATTTTAATCTCGTTAATTCAAATGTATTCCTCTGAATATTCTGCTGTCCAAATCCCAAATCCCACGGAGACATCCCATTGGCTGGTTGAACCACCACGGAGACATCCCATTGGCTGGCTGGGGAGGAACACCGCTCTCTAACGAGGTCTGTCACTCATTCATTGATCCTCTGACAGAAGAAGCCCGCAGACGCACACAAAGAAGATTTAGAAGTTGAATGTTCCTCCTGCTCTCCTCCCATTGGCTCCTCCCGCTCACTGCCCATTGGCTCGTTGGGGAGGGAGCCAGGTAGAGCCCCCCCCCCCTAACGAGTCTATCATGGGGATCTCTGACAGAAGAAGCCCGCAAACGTAGAAAAAGATCTCAAAAGAAAAGTTTAGTGCAGAAATCGTCCCTGTCGCTCTCTCTCTCCCCATTGGCTGAATGTTCCTCTCCATTGGCTCCTCCCTCTCACTGCCCATTGGCTGAATGTTCCTCCTGCTCTGCTCTCTAACAAAGTCATTCATTGATTATCTTACAGAAGCCCGCAGTAGAAAAAGAAGAATAAGAATCTTGCAGAAATGGTCCCTGTAGCCCCTGCTCTCTCCCCATTGGCTGAATGTTCTCACTGCCCATTGGCTGAGTCCCCCTCCCTGTTGGCGGGCGCTTGCCCCCCGTCGGCCAGGTTGTGGGCGTGCTCCAGGAACAGGTCCTTCAGGACGCTCAGCTCTTTGCTCAGCAGCTTGATCTTAGCCTCCAGCCTCTCGTTCTCCTCCTTCAGCTCGTTCACTCTCTGCTGAGTGTCCACAGCTTTCTGCTTGGACCTCTGCCGGCTCTTCTTCACCGCCAGGTTGTTCCTCTCTCTGCGGTGACGGTACTCGTCGCTGTCCTTCTCCGCCGAGGGCTTCTTCATCCTGACAGGGGGGCGGGGCTTACCTCCTGCTGGGGGGGGGGCAGAGGAGCGTATGGTTAGGGAAACACGTTTATTTATACAGCACCTTTCAACAGATCATCCATCTTCTACTACTCATCAGAGTCGGGTCGCAGGGGGGGGGGCAGTTCCACTGGAAAAGAGTCATTAAAGAGTCTAACGGGTCATTAAAGAGTCTGTCATTAAAGAGTCTAACGAGTCATTAAAGAGTCTAACGGGTCATTAAAGAGTCTAACGGGTCATTAAAGAGTCTAACGAGTCATTAAAGAGTCTAACGGGTCATTAAAGAGTCTAACGGGTCATTAAAGAGTCTAACGGATCATTAAAGAGTCTAACGAGTCATTAAAGAGTCTAACGGGTCATTAAAGAGTCTAACGAGTCATTAAAGAGTCTAACGGGTCATTAAAGAGTCTAACGGGTCATTAAAGAGTATAACGAGTCATTAAAGAGTCTAACGGGTCATTAAAGAGTCTAACGAGTCATTAAAGAGTCTAACGAGTCATTAAAGAGTACGGGTCATTAAAGAGTCTAACGAGTCATTAAAGAGTCTAACGGGTCATTAAAGAGTCTAACGGGTCATTAAAGAGTCTAACGGGTCATTAAAGAGTCTAAAGAGTCATTAAAGAGTCTAACGGGTCATTAAAGAGTCTAACGAGTCTAAAGTGATAACAAAGAGTCTAAAGTGATAACAAAGAGTCTAAAGGTCCCATATTATGCTATATTTAAACAATATATTACAGCTCTCAGATATAAAGCAGTGTTTCCCAGACATTGATTTATTTGTGGCGGACGATATTTATTTGTGGCGAGCCGCCACAAATAAATATCGTCCGCCACAAATGGATCTCATAAAAAAAGAACAAAACGAGAACTCTTCAGTCGACCCATGTTCAGGGGAGGTGGGTTTAGTTTCCTGCACGCCTCCACGTAGAGAGACGTAAGCGACGCCGCCTCTTAGCGTTGGTGTGAAAGGGGCAATAGTGATGTAGAGAAGACGTCACTATTGCCCCTTTCACACCGGCGCTTTTTCAGCTCCGGCTTGGAGCTGAAAAGTACAGTTTTTTCCTCTTCACACCGCAGCGGCGCCGCCTCTTAGCTCCGCCTCTTAGCTCCGCCTCTTAGCGCCGCCTCTTAGCTCCGCCTCTTAGCGCCGCCTCTTAGCTCCGCCTCTTAGCGCCGCCTCTTAGCACCGCCTCTTAGCTCCGCCTCTTAGCTCCGCCTCTTAGCTCCGCCTCTTAGCTCCGCCTCTTAGCGCCGCCTCTTAGCTCCGCCTCTTAGCGCCGCCTCTTAGCTCCGCCTCTTAGCTCCGCCTCTTAGCTCCGCCTCTTAGCTCCGCCTCTTAGCTCCGCCTCTTAGCTCCGCCTCTTAGCTCCGCCTCTTAGCGCCGCCTCTTAGCTCCGGAATCCAGTTAGGTTCGTTTCCAGCTCCAAAAAATTGTCGCTCTAGAAGCAAGACTCCGGAGCTAAGAGGCGGCTTCGCTTACGTCTCTCTTACGTGGAGGCGAGCAGGAAACTAAACCCACCTCCCCTGAACATGGGTCGACTGAAGAGTCTCGTCATGCCTGCCTACAAGCAGTAGCGCTGAGCAAAGTGACTAGAAGGCAACCACACACTTATAAAAAACACACTTTATAAAGTCAGGCAACACTAACCAGGCTTCGTGTGATTCTGTTTATTTGTACCTTACTTTGACCATCCGTTCGCTGTTATTGATCATTGTGGAGAGCAGGCAGACGTTTGTTATTATAGCAGCTATCGGATGGAATCAATACATGGGCTGCACAGGTTGTCATGTCCGACTATCACAAGTAGAATCATAATGACAAATACGCCGGTAAAATGTACCTGTAGAAAACGGCTTAGCAAGTAGTCAGTTTAGCTTCGGTTGCTATGCTAACATCACCCATGTTATACCAGAGAAACTTTCATAACAGCGTTGTGATGCCAAACAGCGTCAATTCAGACTGACACACATTCACTTAAGGGGAACTGGGGATATGTATCAGCTGCTTGTGTGACAGTCAGACAGTGAATACTT
Organism: Trematomus bernacchii; assembly: GCF_902827165.1. Lineage (NCBI taxonomy): Eukaryota > Metazoa > Chordata > Actinopteri > Perciformes > Nototheniidae > Trematomus > Trematomus bernacchii. The sequence goes on along the minus strand of NW_022988044.1, from coordinate 24,681 downwards.
TAGAGCCGTGTGAGCTAACCCGGAGCTAACGGGAGAATAAACTCCCGTGGAAGAGCAGCCAGCACTGCAGCGGTCGCTAAATGAAACACATTAATAAACAATGAACCACGGCACTCTGGAGAAAAGTATAGGGTTGGAGAAGTCGTTATTTCATTTAATCTGGCTTCGTATGATTAAAAGCAACACGATCATCGACCCGACGCAGTCCCCCGTTGTTGTTGTTGTTGTGAGGTGAGCTCCGTTGGGGAGAAAATCAGCGACGTAAACGGTGACGTCATGACGCAGCAGCGGCAGCTGGGCGGTGTGAACAGAGCGGGAGCTGAAAAGGGAAACCGGAGCTGAACCAGAAAAGCTCTAGGAGCTAGAAAGGGAAAAGCGCTGGTGTGAAAGCCGCATTTGTGAGTCTCCTGACACACCGGGGACACACCGGGGACACATGGTGATGGAGAGAAGACATCACTTAGTGAGTCTCCTGACACACCGGGGACACATGGTGATGTAGAGAAGACATCACTTAGTGAGTCTCCTGACACACCGGGGACACATGGTGATGTAGAGAAGACATCACTTAGAGAGTCTCCTGACACACCGGGGACACATGGTGATGTAGAGAAGACATCACTTAGTGAGTCTCCTGACACACCGGGGACACATGGTGATGTAGAGAAGACATCACTATGTGAGTCTCCTGACACACCGGGGACACATGGTGATGTAGAGAAGACATCACTTAGTGAGTCTCCTGACACACCGGGGACACATGGTGATGTAGAGAAGACATCACTTAGAGAGTCTCCTGACACACCGGGGACACATGGTGATGTAGAGAAGACATCACTTAGTGAGTCTCCTGACACACCGGGGACACATCGTGATGTAGAGAAGACATCACTATGTGAGTCTCCTGACACACCGGGGACACATGGTGATGTAGAGAAGACATCACTATGTGAGTCTCCTGACACACCGGGGACACATGGTGCTGTAGAGAAGACATCACTATGTGAGTCTCCTGACACACCGGGGACACATCGTGATGTAGAGAAGACATCACTAATGCCGCAGTTCCACTACACGGTCGGCCTCGGCCACGCTCGGTACGGCTTGGCCGCGTTGGGCCTTAACAGGGCCGACTCACTTCATGCTGCGCTTCCATTACAGTTTAGGAACTGGGGTAGTTACTATAGTAACGCAGTGTAGGCGGAGCCGTGACGTCATCTTCAATGAGAACCCCAGAAAAACAACACAGCCGTTAGCTGTTAGCACTCAGAGCTAACAGCTCCTCATATCTGTTCAGAAACTAGACAAAAGTTAAACAAGTACAAACCACAGACTGCCTGTGTCATGGAGAATACAGTCGCTACTTTATTTATGTCTGTAGGCCGTTGTTGTGAGTGTGGACGGTCGGAGCATATACTGCATTAGCTTAGCCAATCTCCATTTAGAAAACACGCATTTTCCCCTGCCGTCTGTCTGCAGACTTGTCAAAGCATTAATTCATGGTTTTTACTAACCGGTATCAGTATGTTGTTACTTCGGCATCATTTTGAAACGTGTATTACAATTAAATCACGGTCAAATATGTCCATCTTGTTGTAGTTGTAGCCCCCTTGCCAGCGCTCCTCTCTCTAGTTTAGCATACTCAGCCCGACTCAGCCCTGTTTGTTGGCCTCGATAGAACCACAATTTTGTCGGGCCAGAAAAGAGGTGAAAAAGTGGCCCCGGGCCGGGCCGTAACTAGGCCTAGTGGAAGCGCAACCAAAAACGGGCACGGCACGACACGGCACGCTTAAAGCGAGCTCCGCGCTGTAGTGGAACTGCGCCATTAGTCAGTCTCCTGACACACCAGGGAACACACCGGGGACACACCAGGGAACACACCGGGGACACACCGGGGACACACCGGGGACACACCGGGAACACACCGGGGACACACCGGGGACACACCAGGGGACACACCGGGGACACACCGGGGACACACCGGGGACACACCGGGGACACATGGATGTAGAGAAGACATAATAATGTTGTAATAGTAATAATAGGGGACCTTTAAATTGACTTTGCAACTCGTGTTACTTTTACTGAGCTTTTTGAATGTCTTCTTTCCCTCTCTTTCACAGGCAAATGATTAAAAGGATGGTTTTTGCACTTATTGAACGTCTCCTTGGATAAAAGCCTCAGCTAGATTAAATGTAATGATTGGTGATGATTAATATTCCGTGGTTAATTATCAGCAGCGCTCTGATTGGTTGATTGGCAGGTCTTACCTCCTGCTGGGGGGGGGGGGTGTAGGGGGTCTGTCTCTGGATCACGCTCACGCTGGATGCCGATTGGTCGAGGCTGTTTGTTTTCGCCTGGGACAGCCGGCTCAGTGATGTGTTGCCTTCGGGTGCAACGGTTCGAGTCCCTCGGTGTGCAGTGAATTAGGAGTTCACCTGTATAGAGCCTGGAGAGAGAGAAGGTAAGGTTGCCGTCAATAAACATCCATTTAGACAATGATAGACATTTCAATGGAAATATGGGAAATACTGCAATTTCTGAGTTAGTATGAAAGTGGCTTGGAAGATAAATGGAATTAAAATATGAATAAAAAGGAAATAATATTATAGTACATACAAAATAAAAATCTTAATATTCTTTCGTTTTAAATGAAAGCTGATTGGAAGAGAATTATAATTAAATATTATAAAAGTATGTGAAATATATCAGAATTAAAATAGAAACTGAATAGAAAAACATTATAAAATATAATCAAAAATGAAGCTCCATAGAAAAACATTTAAATACAAATATGTACAAAATATCTGATGTTCAGGGACAACAGGTAAACAGGCAAAGACAAATATCAATAAACCCAGGTGTACAGGTAGGGTTAATACAAAGCACTAATGAGAAATGATATTACAGAATAACTTTGTTTTGCATTAAAATAAATATTAAGAACAGCCAAAAAAATCCTCTAATATTTGCAGCTCTTGTTTACATTTTTTATAATTTAAAAAACATGTATTTCCAGAGATAAAACCCATAACGTGTGTTTTAACTCATCTGTAAACACCTCGCTCTGTGACGTGTCTTTACTCCGACGCGCTGATTGGTTGATAAATATCCCGCGGTTTTATTATGAACGCCGCTCTGATTGGTTTATTAGCCGCGCTGATTGGTCGAGGCGTTGCTATCGGTTGCCATGCAGCGGTGTGCGCAGCGGAAAGCGCTCCGGGTGGAAACAGAGCTGTTGCCTGGTGTTGCATCATCGCTGTTTGAAGGGGAACTCCGGAGGAAACAAGAGGCTAAAATCACAGATTTAAAGAGACTTAAAATATAAATATTATCCTGGGTTTCATCTAAAGAAACACGTCTTTACATTTATTAAATTAGCTTTTTATTAAACATATATTTTAATCTTTATTATTTCTATTTTGTTGTATTTATTTGTAAAGGTTTTCACTTGTATTCTTTATTTACTATTTTATTAGAGACACTCCTTTTAATATTTTGACCTGTATTATTCTTATTAGTTATTTAGTATTTATTTATATTATTATTATATTGTTTTTTGTCCTATTTATTGGGACTATTAATATTATGGTATTGTTTTATTAACACACCTTTTACCTGCTGTGTCTCTAAACTATTACACTGTTATATCACGGTGTTGTAATGCAAGTGAAATCTGTTCTATATGAGATGTTTGCCTTGTTTTTAACACACTTTAAAGCTTTATTATTATTATTTGTATGATTATTATCACTTTTCTCAACTTTCTGTTCCCAGGAAGCAGCCAGTGGATCATTCACTCACCTGTCACTCACTGAATTAGTCACAAACACTCAGAAAACAAACCATAATTAGTGTTTTAATTGTATTTTAATCACAAATCAATCTTTATTTTCTGTTTCCTCCGTCGAGGCGTTCACTACCCGTTTAGCCTGTTAGCTCCCGATGCTAACAAGCCTCGAAACCTCACTGTTTTCTCTGTTTCTCTGTCCTAAATATACATTTAAAACACGGCTTACCTTTAGGGGGCGGCGGTAGAGTCAACCATTCGTCAAAAGGGAAAGATTTCCCGTAAAAAAGAGAGTTAAATCCCGTCTCTGTTTGTCTCTGAGTGTGTTTGTTTGGAACATGGAGAGGAGAGTATTGCGAAATCTCTATCACCATGTAGGGCAATTTCCCGTATCAGCCAATCAGAGGCCAGAAGGCGGGGGCGAGCGAGTGGTTAGGCCAATCACAGGCGAGTGTGAGGCAGAGTGATGCAATGCACTCTGTGATTGACAGCTGGAGCCACCAATAGGGGAGGGCGTATTCTGTTGGACTTGTTTATGTAATGTGAGGTGAAATTAGTTCCTCCACGCATGACTTCATCTCTAATGACGACAACCAATCACACCGAAACTACTCAAATAATACAGTGTTTCTGAGCTGTTACTACTGTGTAATTATATACAGATAATACAGTGTTTCTGAGCTGTTACTGCTGTGTAATTATATACAAATAATACAGTGTTTCTGAGCTGTTACTGCTGTGTAATTATATACAAATAATACAGTGTTTCTGAGCTGTTACTGCTGTGTAATTATATACAAATAATACAGTGTTTCTGAGCTGTTACTGCTGTGTAATTATATACAGATAATACAGTGTTTCTGAGCTGTTACTGCTGTGTAATTATATACAGATAATACAGTGTTTCTGAGCTGTTACTACTGTGTAATTATATACAGATAATACAGTGTTTCTGAGCCGTTACTGCTGTGTAATTATATACAGATAACTCCAAATGTGTCCTGTTTATTTACAATGAACACACCTCTAAAAACCTCACATCAAAACACACCTTACCATACACTGCTATTTTCTTATGATATATTATAACTTGTAACGTGTCATGGTGTATGCACTGAATACACTTTAAACTGGCGTGTGGCGTAGTGGTTTGTCCGTAGGTGTTCGGATCAGGGGGTCACAGGTTCAAACCCCACTGCAGTCAGCATGTCGTTGTGTCCCTGAGACACTCCACCCCAAAGTGCTCCTGTGGGGATTGTCCTCAGTATTGAGTATGTAAGTCGCTTTGGATAAAAGCGTCTAACATGTAACATGTGATGTAAACATGTGTTATATTAAAGAAAAACACATTATATATGTGTATACGACTTCTAATAATTAGTATGACATGCTTTCATACAATAAATCAACCAGAAAATGCTTTATATTTAAGAAAAAGCGATATTCTGTTATTATATGTGTAGTACTATGTAACTTGTTGTTTGGCAAGCATTGAACAAAGAACAACTCTTTATATAAAAAAAGGAAAAGCATGTGACGATATGAAGGTGAAATGACTCATTTAATGCAACGAGAAAATGTATTTCCTGCTGAAAATGCGTGTGAATGCTGTAAACTGTAAGCTGAATATTTGATCAGTTGAATGGTCTCTGTTGCTGAAAGTAGGCTGAAGGAGTTAGATATGAAATGGAAGTTGTAGTATAAGTTCAAGTAGCATTACATCTATAGGGCTTTTCTTTTGAAGGGGAGTGTGAGGTGTAGAAAAACAAAATGAGATGTCTGACTTCAATCATTGGGAGGTTCACCCATAAAAACCAGTGTGTGCGTGAACCAGTCTGTCTGTGTGTGAGCGTGTACCAGTCTGTCTGTGGGCGTGTACCAGTCTGTCTGTGTGTGGGCGTGTACCAGTCTGTGTTGTGTGTGGGCGTGTACCAGTCTGTGTTTGTGTGCGTGTACCAGTCTGTCTGTGTTGTGTGCGTGTACCAGTCTGTCTGTGTGTGTGTACCAGTCTGTCTGTGTGCGTGTACCAGTCTGTCTGTGGGCGTGTACCAGTCTGTCTGTGGGCGTGTACCAGTCTGTGTGAGTCTTCTGTGGGCGTGTACCAGTCTGTCTGTGGGCGTGTACCAGTCTGTGTGTGTGCGTGTACCAGTCTGTCTGTGGGCGTGTACCAGTCTGTCTGTGGGCGTGTACCAGTCTGTGTGTGTGTGTGCGTGTACCAGTCTGTCTGTGGGCGTGTACCAGTCTGTCTGTGGGCGTGTACCAGTCTGTCTGTGGGCGTGTACCAGTCTGTCTGTGGGCGTGTACCAGTCTGTCTGTGTGTGTGTACCAGTCTGTCTGTGTGTGGGCGTGTACCAGTCTGTCTGTGTGTGTGTACCAGTCTGTCTGTGGGCGTGCGTGTACCAGTCTGTCTGTGTGCGTGTACCAGTCTGTCTGTGGGCGTGCGTGTACCAGTCTGTCTGTGGGCGTGTACCAGTCTGTCTGTGGGCGTGCGTGTACCAGTCTGTCTGTGTGTGTGTGTGCGTGTACCAGTCTGTCTGTGTGCGTGTACCAGTCTGTCTGTGTGTGTGTGTGCGTGTACCAGTCTGTCTGTGTGCGTGTACCAGTCTGTCTGTGGGCGTGTACCAGTCTGTGTGTGTGCGTGTACCAGTCTGTCTGTGGGCGTGTACCAGTCTGTCTGTGGGCGTGAACCAGTCTGTCTGTGGGCGTGTACCAGTCTGTGTGTGTGCGTGTACCAGTCTGTCTGTGTGTGTGCGTGTACCAGTCTGTCTGTGTGTGTGCGTGTACCAGTCTGTCTGTGGGCGTGTACCAGTCTGTCTGTGGGCGTGTACCAGTCTGTGTGTGTGCGTGTACCAGTCTGTCTGTGTGTGTGCGTGTACCAGTCTGTCTGTGGGCGTGTACCAGTCTGTCTGTGGGCGTGAACCAGTCTGTCTGTGTGTGTGCGTGTACCAGTCTGTGTGTGTGCGTGTACCAGTCTGTCTGTGGGCGTGTACCAGTCTGTGTGTGTGCGTGTACCAGTCTGTCTGTGTGTGTGCGTGTACCAGTCTGTCTGTGGGCGTGTACCAGTCTGTCTGTGGGCGTGAACCAGTCTGTCTGTGTGTGTGCGTGTACCAGTCTGTCTGTGGGCGTGTACCAGTCTGTGTGTGTGCGTGTACCAGTCTGTCTGTGGGCGTGTACCAGTCTGTCTGTGGGCGTGTACCAGTCTGTCTGTGGGGCGTGTACCAGTCTGTCTGTGGGCGTGTACCAGTCTGTCTGTGGGCGTGCGTGTACCAGTCTGTCTGTGGGCGTGTACCAGTCTGTCTGTGGGCGTGCGTGTACCAGTCTGTCTGTGTGTGTGTGTGCGTGTACCAGTCTGTCTGTGTGCGTGTACCAGTCTGTCTGTGGGCGTGTACCAGTCTGTGTGTGTGCGTGTACCAGTCTGTCTGTGGGCGTGTACCAGTCTGTCTGTGGGCGTGAACCAGTCTGTCTGTGTGTGTGTGTGCGTGTACCAGTCCTGTCCTGTGGGCGTGTACCAGTCTGTGTGTGTGCGTGTACCAGTCTGTCTGTGGGCGTGTACCAGTCTGTGTGTGTGCGTGTACCAGTCTGTCTGTGGGCGTGTACCAGTCTGTCTGTGTGTGTGCGTGTACCAGTCTGTCTGTGGGCGTGAACCAGTCTGTCTGTGTGTGTGCGTGTACCAGTCTGTCTGTGGGCGTGTACCAGTCTGTCTGTGGGCGTGTACCAGTCTGTCTGTGGGCGTGTACCAGTCTGTGTCTGTGCATGTACCAGTCTGTCTGTGGGCGTGTACCAGTCTGTCTGTGTGCATGTACCAGTCTGTCTGTGTGTGTGTACCAGTCTGTCTGTGTGCGTGTACCAGTCTGTCTGTGGGCGTGTACCAGTCTGTCTGTGTGTGTGTACCAGTCTGTCTGTGTGTGGGCGTGTACCAGTCTGTCTGTGTGTGTGTACCAGTCTGTCTGTGGGCGTGCGTGTACCAGTCTGTCTGTGTGCGTGTACCAGTCTGTCTGTGGGCGTGCGTGTACCAGTCTGTCTGTGGGCGTGTACCAGTCTGTCTGTGGGCGTGCGTGTACCAGTCTGTCTGTGTGTGTGTGTGCGTGTACCAGTCTGTCTGTGTGCGTGTACCAGTCTGTCTGTGGGCGTGTACCAGTCTGTGTGTGTGCGTGTACCAGTTTGTCTGTGGGCGTGTACCAGTCTGTCTGTGTGTGTGTGTGCGTGTACCAGTCTGTCTGTGTGCGTGTACCAGTCTGTCTGTGGGCGTGTACCAGTCTGTGTGTGTGCGTGTACCAGTTTGTCTGTGTGCGTGTACCAGTCTGTCTGTGTGTGTGTGTGCGTGTACCAGTCTGTCTGTGTGCGTGTACCAGTCTGTCTGTGGGCGTGTACCAGTCTGTGTGTGTGCGTGTACCAGTTTGTCTGTGGGCGTGTACCAGTCTGTCTGTGGGCGTGAACCAGTCTGTCTGTGGGCGTGTACCAGTCTGTGTGTGTGCGTGTACCAGTCTGTCTGTGTGTGTGCGTGTACCAGTCTGTCTGTGGGCGTGTACAGTCTGTCTGTGGGCGTGAACCAGTCTGTCTGTGTGTGTGCGTGTACCAGTCTGTGTGTGTGCGTGTACCAGTCTGTCTGTGGGCGTGTACCAGTCTGTGTGTGTGCGTGTACCAGTCTGTCTGTGTGTGTGCGTGTACCAGTCTGTCTGTGGGCGTGTACCAGTCTGTCTGTGGGCGTGAACCAGTCTGTCTGTGTGTGTGCGTGTACCAGTCTGTCTGTGGGGCAGTGTACCAGTCCTGTGTTGCGTGTATTGTGGGCGTGTACAGTCCTGTCTGTGGGCGTGTACCAGTCTGTCTGTTGGGCGTGTACCAGTCTGTCTGTGGGCGTGTACCAGTCTGTCTGTGGGCGGGTTACCAGTCTGTCTGTGGGCGTGTACCAGTCTGTCTGTGCGTGTACCAGTGAACTGTTGTGGGCGTGCGTGTACCAGTCTGTCTGTGTGTGTGTGTGCGTGTACCAGTCTGTCTGTGTGCGTGTACCAGTCTGTCTGTGGGCGTGTACCAGTCTGTGTGTGTGCGTGTACCAGTCTGTCTGTGGGCGTGTACCAGTCTGTCTGTGGGCGTGAACCAGTCTGTCTGTGTGTGTGCGTGTACCAGTCTGTCTGTGGGCGTGTACCAGTCTGTGTGTGTGCGAGTACCAGTCTGTCTGTGGGCGTGTACCAGTCTGTGTGTGTGCGTGTACCAGTCTGTCTGTGGGCGTGTACCAGTCTGTCTGTGTGTGTGCGTGTACCAGTCTGTCTGTGGGCGTGAACCAGTCTGTCTGTGTGTGTGCGTGTACCAGTCTGTCTGTGGGCGTGTACCAGTCTGTCTGTGGGCGTGTACCAGTCTGTGTGTGTGCATGTACCAGTCTGTCTGTGGGCGTGTACCAGTCTGTCTGTGTGCATGTACCAGTCTGTCTGTGGGCGTGTACCAGTCTGTCTGTGGGCGTGTACCAGTCTGTCTGTGTGCGTGTACCAGTCTGTCTGTGGGGCGTGTACCAGTCTGTCTGTGGGCGTGTACCAGTCTGTCTGTGTGCGTGTACCAGTCTGTCTGTGTGCGTGTACCAGTCTGTCTGTGGGCGTGTACCAGTCTGTCTGTGTGCGTGTACCAGTCTGTCTGTGTGCGTGTACCAGTCTGTGTGTGTGCGTGTACCAGTCTGTCTGTGTGCGTGTACCAGTCTGTCTGTGTGTGTGCGTGTACCAGTCTGTCTGTGTGCGTGTACCAGTCTGTCTGTGTGTGTGCGTGTACCAGTCTGTCTGTGTGCGTGTACCAGTCTGTCTGTGTGTGTGCGTGTACCAGTCTGTCTGTGGGCGTGTACCAGTCTGTCTGTGGGCGTGTACCAGTCTGTCTGTGTGTGTGCGTTTACCAGTCTGTGTGTGTGCGTGTACCAGTCTGTCTGTGTGCGTGTACCAGTCTGTCTGTGGGCGTGTACCAGTCTGTCTGTGGGCGTGTACCAGTCTGTCTGTGGGCGTGTACCAGTCTGTCTGTGTGTGTGCGTTTACCAGTCTGTGTGTGTGCGTGTACCAGTCTGTCTGTGTGCGTGTACCAGTCTGTCTGTGGGCGTGTACCAGTCTGTCTGTGTGCGTGTACCAGTCTGTGTGTGTGCGTGTACCAGTCTGTCTGTGGGCGTGTACCAGTCTGTCTGTGTGCGTGTACCAGTCTGTCTGTGTGCGTGTACCAGTCTGTCTGTGGGCGTGTACCAGTCTGTCTGTGTGCGTGTACCAGTCTGTCTGTGGGCGTGTACCAGTCTGTCTGTGGGCGTGTACCAGTCTGTCTGTGTGCGTGTACCAGTCTGTCTGTGTGTGGGCGTGTACCAGTCTGTCTGTGGGCGTGTACCAGTCTGTCTGTGGGCGGGTACCAGTCTGTCTGTGTGTGTGCGTGTACCAGTCTGTCTGTGGGCGTGAACCAGTCTGTCTGTGTGTGTGCGTGTACCAGTCTGTCTGTGTGCGTGTACCAGTCTGTCTGTGGGCGTGTACCAGTCTGTGTGTGTGCGTGTACCAGTCTGTCTGTGGGCGTGTACCAGTCTGTCTGTGTGCGTGTACCAGTCTGTCTGTGTGCGTGTACCAGTCTGTCTGTGGGCGTGTACCAGTCTGTCTGTGTGCGTGTACCAGTCTGTCTGTGGGCGTGTACCAGTCTGTCTGTGGGCGTGTACCAGTCTGTCTGTGTGTGTGCGTGTACCAGTCTGTCTGTGTGCGTGTACCAGTCTGTCTGTGTGTGTGCGTGTACCAGTCTGTCTGTGTGCGTGTACCAGTCTGTGTGTGTGCGTGTACCAGTCTGTCTGTGTGCGTGTACCAGTCTGTCTGTGTGTGTGCGTGTACCAGTCTGTCTGTGTGTGTGCGTGTACCAGTCTGTCTGTGTGTGTGCATGCGTGTACCAGTCTGTCTGTGTGTGTGCGTGTACCAGTCTGTCTGTGTGCGTGTACCAGTCTGTGTGTGTGCGTGTACCAGTCTGTCTGTGGGCGTGTACCAGTCTGTCTGTGGGCGTGTACCAGTCTGTCTGTGTGTGTGCGTGTACCAGTCTGTCTGTGGGCGTGTACCAGTCTGTCTGTGGGCGTGTACCAGTCTGTGCGTGTGCGTGTACCAGTCTGTCTGTGGGCGTGTACCAGTCTGTCTGTGTGCGTGTACCAGTCTGTCTGTGTGCGTGTACCAGTCTGTCTGTGTGCGTGTACCAGTCTGTGTGTGGGCGTGTACCAGTCTGTCTGTGGGCGTGTACCAGTCTGTCTGTGGGCGTGTACCAGTCTGTCTGTGTGCGTGTACCAGTCTGTGTGTGGGCGTGTACCAGTCTGTCTGTGGGCGTGTACCAGTCTGTCTGTGGGCGTGTACCAGTCTGTCTGTGGGCGTGTCTGCTCTGATTAGATGATGTCACTCAGGTGTGTGGCCCCAATCTGCCCAGCAACACCATAGTTACCAGCTGCAGCACTGAGTCCCATTAAGAATGCATTGAGGATTATATCTGACAATGTTGCCACCTGTTCAAAAACTATGGCTCCTATAAATAGATGACCAGACCTTGAGCATCAGGGAACCCCAATGAACTGATATTTTTTTTTTTGGGGGGGTTTTGTGTGTAAAATGTGAAGATGGGAGCAGTTTGTCTAAAGTTGACTTCTCTCTGTTCTGAAGAAAGTTCCGGACAAATTTATTTCTATTTTAGTCTATTTGAAGCTAGGTGGACTTTTTGTCACTCAGATCACTATTGGGCCAGAACGGTTTGATATGAAGGCAATTGAGCAGGCCAGACTAATAATGCTCATGAAATCTTTTGAAATTATTTGAATAGAGTGTATATTTTGGCTCTGAGAGCAGTTTTAAAATATTTTTTCCGAAGATTTTTAAGACTCTCTACACTCTAAGTGATGATGTCACTCTAGCCCTGAAGAGTCCCTCCCATAGACAACCATTATAACATCTAAAACAGCCTGAAAATGTACCAAAACTTAAACGTTGATAAGTCCAAAACCGTAAAAGATATCGAACATCTGAATACGATTGTAATAGCTGAAGGTGTTGTGATCATTTTAAAGTTGGAATGAAGTCTCTAGCTGAAAGTATGTGGAAGGAGTAGCATTTGGCGCAAGGTGTAGGTACAAGAGGATTTGAAGGCTCCTCCCATTGACTTCTATGTTAAAAAAAGAGTTTAAAGATCTGAATATTTCAAAAAGTATGAAATATTTTGAAAAAGTTTAAAGTTTCCCATCGATTGCTGAACAGGCTGAACATTTAGATATTTGAATGGTTTCTTTGTTCTTTGTTGCGACCTGGCTCAAAAGGCCACAACAAAGTGGAGACACAACATGTCAAATCAAGTTAATGTGTATACTCCTCAGAGCCGGGTGCAGCACAGACAGAACAGCCACACCCTCTCTACTGATGAACCCACAGGGGCATCACAGCCCCCCCCCTTAAGACGGGCCCCAAAGGGGTCCCCTCTTAAGGGGGGGGCATCACAGCCCCCCCCTTAAGACGGGGCCCCAAAGGGGTCCACGACAACCCAGCATCCTTCTTCTTAACTCCAGCTCTTTCCCTCTTAGGACTGGAGGACGCTCCTCCTCCGCTGTCTTTGAACTCTTGCCTTGCGATTTCGTACTGCTTCTTCGCCTCCACTGCCTTTATGCCCCACTCCTCCTTGGGTTGGCTGGCGTTGAGCCACAGCATGTAGGCGCTCACCGGCCTCTTGGGCGCTTGACCTCCTTCGGCCTCCTCTTCTTCGGCCTCCTCTTCTTCTTCTTCTTTGTCTCGATCTCAAAGTCAAAGGACCGTGTTGGACACTTCTCCTACCCTCTGAAACAGGCAGGTCAGTAGACATCCTACGGCTCTGCGCACGCGTAACAGTATAAATTGGAAACACACTTGGAAACTGCAAACCGCTCTCATCCGGCTCCACAGATGCCACGGTCTGGAACCCACCACAGACGGTGGCACACCAGCCCACACAGCACTACCAGCCAGATCGCTGCCCAAAATCATCTGTACCCCATCAAGTGGCAACGCAGGACGCACACCGATAGACACAACCCCCCGCACCAGCTCACAATCCAGCACTATTGTATGACGTGACACAGGAATCAAGCCCATCTCCATGCCCCTCATCAGCACACAATCCCCCGTCTCTGTCTCTGACGGAAAAGGCAACACTGACTCAACAATAAATGAGTATCTAGCCGATGTGTCACGCAACACCTTAATCGGAACATACTTGTCACTACCGACTACTGACACAACGGCTTTCGTTATGAACGGCTCAAAACCAGAACCCACATCCAAGTCGGCACAAACCAGCTTCTTATCAGGCACCCTGCCCGATCCTACACCCTGTGGCTTTTTAACCCAAACAGCAGAACACCACATGGCTGGAGCATGTGTTGAAACACGAGGCTTCCCCTCAGGTTCCAGCAACGGACACTGCTCCTTCCAATGACCCTCTTCTCGGCAATAATGACATTGGTCCACTCTGGCGCCCTCGGGTCGCCCCGGACCTGCACATCTACGGGAGGAGCCTGGTGAAGACTTTGCACCACCGCGGGAATAGCCAACATCTTCTCCACGTCTCCAATCACCCCTAGAACACCTCTCAGTAGGGGTGGGCGGATCCATCCCAAAATATCGATACTTCTTATATTACGTTACGTTTCAAAATATCGATACTAGAGCCAATAGGATCGATACTTTTATACTTTTATCCCCGTCTCCTCTACTCGTCAATTTCATCAAAAACTATGTGCAGATGAACACAAGTATATGCGCTCTTTCCTTCTCTCTCCACTGCTGTCCTCCTCTCCTCGAGGCTCGCGCCGCGCGCTCCCTGCCTGAACGCCGATTATCAAGCTGACAGCCAGCAGCAGGACAGCAGCAGTGCATCACTCTTTAGTGTCCCCTGGTCTCCCAGCTGTGTGCGTCACTCTTTAGTGTCCCCTGGTCTCCCAGCTGTGTGCGTCACTCTTTAGTGTCCCCTGCTCTCCAGCTCTGTGCGTCACTCTTTAGTGTCCCCTGGTCTCCCAGCTGTGTGCGTCACTCTTTAGTGTCCCCTGGTCTCCAGCTGTGTGCGTCACTCTTTAGTGTCCCCTGGTCTCCAGCTGTGTGCGTCACTCTTTAGTGTCCCCTGGTCTCCCAGCTGTGTGCGTCACTCTTTAGTGTCCCCTGGTCTCCCAGCTGTGTGCGTCACTCTATAGTGTCCCCTGGTCTCCAGCTGTGTGCGTCACTCTTTAGTGTCCCCTGGTCTCCCAGCTGTGTGCGTCACTCTATAGTGTCCCCTGGTCTCCAGCTGTGTGCGTCACTCTATAGTGTCCCCTGGTCTCCAGCTGTGTGCGTCACTCTTTAGTGTCCCCTGGTCTCCAGCTGTGTGCGTCACTCTTTAGTGTCCCCTGGTCTCCAGCTGTGTGCGTCACTCTTTAGTGTCCCCTGGTCTCCCAGCTGTGTGCGTCACTCTTTAGTGTCCCCTGGTCTCCCAGCTGTGTGCGTCACTCTATAGTGTCCCCTGGTCTCCAGCTGTGTGCGTCACTCTTTAGTGTCCCCTGGTCTCCCAGCTGTGTGCGTCACTCTATAGTGTCCCCTGGTCTCCAGCTGTGTGCGTCACTCTTTAGTGTCCCCTGGTCTCCCAGCTGTGTGCGTCACTCTATAGTGTCCCCTGGTCTCCAGCTGTGTGCGTCACTCTTAGTGTCCCCTGGTCTCCCAGCTGTGTGCGTCACTCTATAGTGTCCCCTGGTCTCCAGCTGTGTGCGTCACTCTTTAGTGTCCCCTGGTCTCCCAGCTGTGTGCGTCACTCTTTAGTGTCCCCTGGTCTCCGTTGTGTTTCACATTTTGTTTCCTGCAGGAGAACAGAATGAAAAAATTCTGTTCAACTTTAAAGTTTTTTCTTTACTTGTTTTAATCTAGGATAAAGTAGCTAAATTTAGAACTGTGTGTGACCAGTCAGAGGTCAAAGGTCACAACACACACACACACACACACACACACACCCTCTCGCTGTGAGCCAAGTCAAACAGTGTGCAGTACAGTGTGTTTTCTCCTCTCTTATCTGTTAACACTCAAATCTGTTCAGCCTTTTTATTATTCCAATAAGTAGAAGAACCTGAACAAAACCACTTCCGGTTTCCCGTTCCGACGTTAAAAACTCTTTAAAAACTCTTTACTGCCTTCTGTAAAAACACCCAATTATCCCGAGATAGATCAAGTTCTGATTTAAGGACTTTTCAAACTTTCTAAGATCCCAAACTTCTCAAAGATGTCTACTCAGTGATCTCTGAGAACACCAGAACATCTACAGACCCCCCCTTTAGACATCTTCAAATACCTGTTGAACGTTCCCAAACACCACTAGAACTCCTGGAAGGATCGTTAGGACCTCTTTAAGATCAGGTTTCCTGCCAAAGGTCCCCATTGGAGACTCTTCAGGACCATTGGAGACTCTTAAGGACCCTTGGAGACCATTGGAGATTCTTCAGGACCATTGGAGACTCTTCAGGACCATCGGAGACTCTTCAGGACCATTGGAGACTCTTCAGGACCATCGGAGACTCTTCAGGACCATTGGAGACTCTTCAGGACTCTTGGAGACTCTTCAGGACCATTGGAGACTCTTCAGGACCATTGGAGACCATTGGAGATTCTTCAGGACCATTGGAGACTCTTCAGGACCATTGGAGACTCTTCAGGACCATTGGAGACCATTGGAGACTCTTCAGGACCATTGGAGACTCTTCAGGACCATTGGAGACTCTTCAGGACCATTGGAGACCATTGGAGACTCTTCAGGACCATTGGAGACTCTTCAGGACCATTGGAGACCATTGGAGACTCTTCAGGACCATTGGAGACTCTTCAGGACCATTGGAGACCATTGGAGACTCTTCAGGAACATTGGAGACCATTGGAGACTCTTCAGGACCATTGGAGACTCTTCAGGACCATTGGAGACTCTTCAGGACCATTGGAGACTCTTCAGGACCATCGGAGACTCTTCAGGACCATTGGAGACTCTTCAGGACCATCGGAGACTCTTCAGGACCATTGGAGACCATTGGAGACTCTTCAGGACCATCGGAGACTCTTCAGGACCATCGGAGACTCTTCAGGACCATTGGAGACTCTTCAGGACCATTGGAGACTCTTCAGGACCATTGGAGACCCTTCAGGACCATCGGAGACTCTTCAGGACCATCGGAGACTCTTCAGGACAGTTTGATCAGGACTTGTTTCGTCAGAAAGCTTCTTGTCACACGTCTGTCTAACATGTCTCTCTCACCTTCCTGCAGCTGAGTGAACTCCAGAAACTGCAGTATGATATTTCCTCAGGGACGCTGGAACTCCTCCTAGGATGTGAAACTCCTGAAATGAAGCCCCAAGACCTTCTGAAGAGTCCCTGAGAATAAATAAGCTGATTATAGTTTGAATCAGACTGAAGACTTTCCTTTGGCTGTTTTTATTACATCTAATCATTATTCAAATCGTACGCAACACCTGAGCTGTAAAGTAACTAAGTATTACTCAAGTACTGCATTTAAGTACTATTTTCAGGTACTTGTACTTAACTTGAGTATTTCCATTTCATGCTACTGTGTACTTCTACCACACTACAGATCAGAGGTACATGGTGTACTTTTCCTCCACTACATGTATTAATACCTTTAGTTACTTCACAGATGTGGATGAATGATGTGAAATATAATCAAGTGTTAAATCAGACTTTAGTTCCACCTGGAGTAAATTCACAAGCTACCCTGCAGTATACAAAGTCATTCAAACTAGCTGCACCTTTACCAGCTTTGAGAACACTTTCATGATCAATCATTATAAAACATATCATATATATTATTCTGAAATGGACCAATCTGCACAATGACTACTTTCACTGTCGCTACTTTAACTATATTTTGATGATAATACTTTTATACTTTCACTTGAGGAACATTTTGAATGCAGGACTTTTACTGGAACAGAGTATTCCTACACTCTGGTACTTCTACTTTTACTCAAGAACAAGATCTGAGTACTTCTACTTTAACTCAAGAACAAGACCTGAGTACTTCTACTTTTACTCAAGTACAAGATCTGAGTACTTCTACTTTAACTCAAGTACAAGATCTGAGTACTTCTACTTTTACTCAAGTACTAGATCTGAGTACTTCTACTTTTACTCAAGTACAAGATCTGAGTACTTCTACTTTTACTCAAGTACAAGATCTGAGTACTTCTACTTTTACTCAAGTACAATATCTGAGTACTTCTACTTTTACTCAAGTACTAGATCTGAGTACTTCTACTTTTACTCAAGTACAAGATCTGAGTACTTCTACTTTTACTCAAGTACTAGATCTGAGTACTTCTACTTTTACTCAAGTACAAGATCTGAGTACTTCTACTTTTACTCAAGTACAAGATCTGAGTACTTCTACTTTTTACTCAAGTACAAGATCTGAGTACTCTTCTACTTTTACTCAAGTACAATATCTGAGTACTTCTACTTTTACTCAAGAACAAGATCTGAGTACTTCTACTTTTACTCAAGTACAATATCTGAGTACTTCTACTTTTACTCAAGTACAAGATCTGATTACTTCTACTTTTACTCAAGAACAAGATCTGAGTACTTCTACTTTTACTCAAGTACAATATCTGAGTACTTCTACTTTTACTCAAGTACAATATCTGAGTACTTCTACTTTTACTCAAGAACAAGATCTGAGTACTTCTACTTTTACTCAAGTACAATATCTGAGTACTTCTACTTTTAACTCAAGTACAATATCTGAGTACTTCTACTTTTACTCAAGTACAATATCTGAGTACTTCTACTTTTACTCAAGTACAATATCTGAGTACTTCTACTTTTACTCAACTAACAAGATCTGAGTACTTCTACTTTACTCAAGTACAAGATCTGAGTACTTCTACTTTTACTCAAGAACAAGATCTGAGTACTTCTACTTTCTTTACTCAAGTACAATATCTGAGTACTTCTACTTTTACTCAAGTACAAGATCTGAGTACTTCTACTTTTACTGAAGTACAAGACCTGAGTACTTCTACTTTTACTCAAGTACAATATCTGAGTACTTCTACTTTTACTCAAGTACAATATCTGAGTACTTCTACTTTTACTCAAGTACAATATCTGAGTACTTCTACTTTTACTCAACTACAAGATCTGAGTACTTCTACTTTTACTCAAGTACAAGATCTGAGTACTCTTCTACTTTTACTCAAGTAACAAGATCTGAGTACTTCTACTTTTACTCAAGTACAAGATCTGAGTACTTCTACTTTTACTCAAGTACAAGATCTGAAGTACTTCTACTTTTACTCAAGAACAAGATCTGAGTACTTCTACTTTTACTCAAGTACAAGATCTGAGTACTTCTACTTTTACTCAAGTACAATATCTGAGTACTTCTACTTTATACTCAAGTACCAAGATCTGATTACTTCTACTTTTACTCAAGAACAAGATCTGAGTACTTCTACTTTTACTCAAGTACAAGATCTGAGTACTTTCTACTTTTACTCAAGTACAATATCTGAGTACTTCTACTTTTACTCAAGTACAAGATCTGATTACTTATACTTTTACTCAAGAACAAGATCTGAGTACTTCTACTTTTACTCAAGAAAAGATCTGAGTACTTCTACTTTTACTCAAGTACAATATCTGAGTACTTCTACTTTACTCAAGTACAATATCTGAGTACTTCTACTTTTACTCAAGTACAATATCTGAGTACTTCTACTTTTACTTCAACTACAAGATCTGAGTACTTCTACTTTTACTCAAGTACAAGATCTGAGTACTTCTACTTTTACTCAAGAACAAGATCTGAGTACTTCTACTTTTACTCAAGTACAATATCTGAGTACTTCTACTTTTACTCAAGTACTAGATCTGAGTACTTCTACTTTTACTCAAGTACAAGATCTGAGTACTTCTACTTTTACTCAAGTACTAGATCTGAGTACTTCTACTTTTACTCAAGTACCAGACCTGAGTACTTGAGTACTAACTAGTATTCTCTCTCCGGCTCCTTCCTGTTGGAGAACATGTGATCTCTAAAGATGAGACTTTGTTCCAAAGAAAGAGGTGAAAAGAAAATGATCAATAAAATAAAATAAATAAATAATGTGAGTTTGAGCCGACAGGGGGCGCTGCAGGCCTCTGGGAGTCCGGGCAGACTGCAGGGACCCGGACTCTCAGGGGGCGCTGCAGGCCTCTGGGAGTCCGGAGCAGACTGCAGGGACCCGGACTCTCAGGGGGCGCTGCAGGCCTCTGGGAGTCCGGAGCAGACTGCAGGGACCCGGACTCTCAGGGGGCGCTGCAGGCCTCTGGGAGTCCGGGCAGACTGCAGGGACCCGGACTCTCAGGGGGCGCTGCAGGCCTCTGGGAGTCCGGAGCAGACTGCAGGGACCCGGCTTCAAATCCCCGTTTCTCCCCCGTTTCTCCCCCATATCTCTCCAATATCTTCCCCATATCTCCCCCGTTTCTCTCCAATGTCTCCCCCATATCTCCCCCATATCTCCCCCGTTTCTCCCCCATATCTCTCCAATATCTTCCCCATATCTCCCCCGTTTCTCTCCAATGTCTCCCCCATATCTCCCCCATATCTCTCCCATATCTTCCCCATATCTCCCCAATTTCTCCCCCGTTTCTCTCCAATGTCTCCCCCATATCTCCCCCGTATCTCCCCCGTATCTCCCCCATATCTCCCAGTCTGCGGGCTGCAGATTAACTGAGTCACGAGTCTGAAGAGATGTTTGTGTCAGCAGCAGACACGAAGTCAAACCTCATTAAATATCCTCTTGCAGAATTACAACTGACTTTTTTGAGGATTTATTGCGTTAAAATGCGATTTCAAAAACACGTTTGGACACAAGTCCAAATACTTTGTTGTGTGTTGTGTTTGTTGTGTTGTGTTGTGTGTCTAATTCTGTTGAATTAAAAACGGTGTTTTATTGAAATGTGTTCAAAACGCAGAGCAGAGTCTGCTTTCTGCGCGGACTGACACTTTGTCTTCAACATGTTGCCCTTCTACGCGCGGTCATAACGCCATAAACACGATCAGAGTTAAGACACACTGATGACTCTTTAGATCTCAGTCGTGTTGCTGATTCATAAATTCAGATGATCATAAAATTAATAACCTGCACATGTTCTGTAATCTCACTTTGATCCGAGCCGCTGCTTTACGGCTGTCTGTCAGGAGATCAAACCAAACTGTCGATCTAACGTCGCCTGGAGAGACACACACTTACAGTAGACATATAGCATTATGTGTACTTCATGGAGGAGCGTTAAGTCTTTTTAAACATGGGTTTTCATTTGGATCGTTTCTCACTGAAGCCCTGCTCGATCACAGCGGAGAGACGCGCGTAAAGTGCGCGTAAAACCAGAGTTTAGGAGTCCGAAAAAACCCAGATATAATGAAACTGCGCATTTTAAATGTGCCGCATTACGGACCGACTGCTGCTCCTCCAGATTCTGTATCTAACTTTCATCTTCCGCTTCACAGAAAGGAGTCCGCAGCGAGAGGGCTTCACGACGGTCCTCTGTGTGTGTGTGTGTGTGTGTGTGTGTGTGTGTGTGTGTGTGTGTGTGTGTGTGTGTGTGTGTGTGTGTGTGTGTGTTGTGTGAGAGAGAGAGAGAGAGAGTGCGTGTGTGTGTGTGAGAGAGAGAGAGAGAGTGTGTGTGTGTGTGTGTGTGTGTGTGTGTGTGTGTTGCGTGTGTGTGTGTGTGTGTGTGTGTGTGTGTGTGTGTGTGTGTGTGTGTGTGTGTCCCGCCCCCTCCCTCTTGTATATAAGCAGAGTTTGACAGCTCAGACTCCAGTCAGTTTGCAGCGGATCCAGACTCTCTGAGAGAAACCTGCTGAGTCTGAAGAGCCTTTTCAAAACTTAAGAACCAGAACCAGCTTCTTAAAAAACTGAGGACCAGAACCGATCCTCTCCAAACTGAACACTGAGGACCAGAACCGATCCTCTCCAAACTGAACACTGAGGACCAGAACCGACCCTCTCCAAACTGAACACTGAGGACCAGAACCGACCCTCTCCAAACTGAACACTGAGGAGCAGAACCGATCCTCTCCAAACTGAACACTGAGGACCAGAACCGACCCTCTCACCCTGGATTCTCCCGGCAGTTCTTCTTCTTCGTCATGCAATCCGGGTTTTAGTGTTTCCATGGAGATGTCTCAGCTGTACGAAGCCCCGCGCGCCCTGATGCACCCGCCCCCCCCCTCTCAGAACCCTTACAGGGACCCGGATGTTATTGGAGGAGAGATCGGAGACAACGAGACGTCCATCGATCTGAGCGTCTACATCGATCCGAGCGCCTTCAACGATGACTTCCTCGCGGACCTGTTCCACCAGCAGGGGGGCGGCGCGCGGGGCTATCAGGAGAAACCCGACCCTACGTACGAGCCGCGCCTGCGTCCCCCCCCCCGCCATCAAACAGGAGCACCGCGAGGACCCCCCATCCTTCCACCAGTACTCACAGAAACCCCCTCTTCCTCCTCATGCTCCTCCTCATCATCTTCAGCAACATTACCTTGAGTATCAAATCTCTAATTGCGCGCAAACTACAATGCATTTACAGCATCCGACGCCCCCCCCGACACCTGCTCCAAGCCCTCACCTTCATCATCATCATCATCATCATCCCCTTCATCAGAGGGGGGGCGGGGCTTAAGTCCAACAGCAATAATAAGAAGCACATGGATAAAAGCAGTCCAGAGTACCGCTTGAGGCGCGAGCGCAACAACGTGGCGGTGAGGAAGAGTCGGGACAAGGCGAAGATCAGGAACATCGAGACGCAGTCGCGCGTGATGGAGCTGAGCACCGACAACGAGCGTCTGCGCAGGCGCGTGGAGCACCTGAGCCGCGAGCTGGACACCCTGCGGGGAGTCTTCAGGCAGATACCTGAGGGGGGGGGGTCGCCAGTAACCTGCGGTAACATCCAATCATCTCCAATAACAGACTGAGGGGGTTACGGAGCTCTCCTGTGAAGAAGAAAGGACTTCTGCGTGACAGGTGACTTTCTGTCTCTCACCTGCAACTCTGAAACTGAAGCTTAGATTGATGTAATACAGAGGGGGGGGGGGCTCCAATCCCCTCCGATAACATCCAATCATCTCCTTTTACAAGAAGAAGAAACTCTCCCGTGAAGAAGAAAGGACTTTTTACTGGAAAACAGGTGACTTTCTGTCTCATGAAACTCTGAGAGAAACTGGGGGGGGGGGGGGGGGGGGGGGTCTCCATTATATACATCTCCAATAATATGTCCTCTAACAGACTGTGAGTCTATGGAGCTCTCCGTGAACAAGAAGAAAAGACTTCTGGGTCTTTTTGACTGGAAAACTTCTGTCTCTCCTGAAACTCTGAAACTGAAGCTTTAACTCCATGTTACATGTCAACAAATAGAGTGAGTACTCAGAACCCTTTGGTCCCACAACGGGGACAAGTACAAGTACAAGTACAAGTACAAGTACAAGTACAAGTACAAGTCCTGCATTCAAATGTTCCTCAAGTGTGAAAGTATAAAGTATTATCATCAAAATATAGTGAAAGTAGAGACAGTAAAAGTAGTCATTGTGCAGATTGGTCCATTTCAGAATAATATATATGATATGTTTTTATAATGATTGATCATGAAAGTGTTCTCAAAGCTGGTAAAGGTGCAGCTAGTTTGAATGACTTTGTATACTGCAGGGTAGCTTAAAGAAACTAAAGGTATTAAATAAATGTGTAGTGGAGTACAAGTACACCATGTACCTCTGAACTGTAGTGGAGTAGAAGTATAAGGTAGCATAAAATGGAAGTACAAGTACCTCTAAAGTTTGTTGACATAATACATATTAAATAGAGTTTCAGTTTTTCCCCAAATAATGTCACACGGTGCCTTCAACTGAGTCTGTGCCTTACACACACACACACACACACACACACACACACACAACACACACACACACACACCACACACACACACCACACACACACACACACACACACACACACACTGAGAGCAGCTATAGTGGGTGCAGCCTGCAGGAGAGACTGACAGATAATCAGCTTTTATTATTATTATTATTATTGTTATTATTGTTGTTGTTGTTGATATTACTTGTGTTATGTGTGCATGACAGGTCCAGCTGTGTGTGTGATCATCATATCTGTGTGTGTATGCTTTCATATCAGTCTTATGAACCTTGTAGCGTTCACATAATAATGCATCGAGTTTTCATTCTGTGTAAATATGAAATAACAAGCTGGACGTCGGTGGCTTCCTGTACCCAGCATGCATCAGTGACAACACGTCTCTTTGTCCCTGGAGGTGTGTGTGTTTCCTGGAGGTGTGTTTGTGTGTGTGTGTGTGTGCGTGTGTTGTGTGTGTGGTGTGTGTGTGTGTGTGTGTGTGTGCGTGGTGTGGTGTGTGTGTGTGTGTGTGTGTGTGTGTGGTGTGTGTGTGTGTGTGTGTGTGTTTCAGAACACGGGTACTGACCGCTCCTAAAACTGTATTTATGTGTAAAAAACGGAGAGAAAAACAAAATGTGAAAAAGAGTCTATGCAACACGTCGTCTTCCTCTTTTCCACGGTTGATATCATCACACACACACACACAACACACACACACAACACTCACACACACACACACAACACACACTCACACACACACACACACTCACACACACACACACACACACACACACACACACACGCACACACACACACGCAGTGCCTTCAGTCTTGTTTTCTACATGTTTAACCTGTTTGTCTGAATTGTAAAATAAGCCTATATATAAATATATATATGAATAAGTATATATAAATATATATATGAATAAGTATATATATAAATATATATATGAATAAGTATATATATATATATGAAATACCAAAAAATCTGTTTATTATAAAAATGATTATAATAAAAGAGCTTGTTTATCACATCCTGTCGTTGTCTCAATACTTCTCGTGTTTATTGGAAAATGAAATCTAATTATTCACTTTTCACTTTTTAAGATGAAAAACTTACATGAAAAATGTCTTTTGAAAATCAAATGATTTTGTCTGAAAAAGTAGGATTTAAAGGAGCTGTCAATCACTCTGAGGGTCATGTGACAAATAAATAAACTTTATTGAAATGTGTCTCTATGACAATCAAAGTCATGATAACAGCTTTTATATGTATCTTTGTTCTGTAGCTCAGCCGGCCTCTCAGGCTTCCTGTCCAATGGAGTCAGAGGAACTATTTCACAGCTAGAGGTCACAGCTAGAGGTCACAGCTAGAGGTCACAGCTAGAGGTCACAGCCAGAGGTCACAGCTAGAGGTCACAGCCAGAGGTCACAGCTAGAGGTCACAGCTAGAGGTCACAGCCAGAGGTCACAGCTAGAGGTCACAGCTAGGTCACGTCCCTGTGCGGAGGGTGCTTCATTTTGCGGAGGGAGCCTCACTGAAGCGCAATGCGGCGCACCTGCAGTGAGTACTTTACTCGACATCGTCCCTCTGGATTCGGAGGTCCTCCTTATACAATAACACACACTCATTCTTGTTTTATTTATTTGTTTAATTCTATCACCTCAGGCTTTTTAGCCGTTCTCAGAAACTGAATTTCAAAATAAAGTCACCAGAAACAGACGGAGGCCTATCAGGGACATTTCGAGCATCATTGCGATACACACCCACTGAACTGATTACCCAAGATCCTCAGCTAGAAGCTCGGTGATTGGATGTTTTAGCCGCAATGCACGTTGGGAGATGGTGTTCATGTGATATGAAATCCGAAAAAACATTTAAAAAAAGAAGGCTGCATTAAATATGACATATCTGCCGTAGTTCTGTATTTATAGAGTCCTGATGAGAAGACTTCTGGACAAACAGGAACTGCCGCCAAAACTGAAAACGTG